>NC_141879.1:452908905-453211935 GCF_056163025.1 Triticum urartu | reverse complement strand
CGTCCTCAAGGGTCCCTTAGTGGAATCACGACATCTTGCATTGTGTGAGGGTGTGAGGAGATTACAGTGGCCCTAGTGGCTTCTTGGGGAGCATTGTGCCTCCACACCGCTCCAAACGGAGATTAGCATCCGCAAGGGTGTGAACTTCGGGATATATCGTCATCTCCACGTGCCTCAGTTATCTCTTACCCGAGCCCTTTACTTATGCACTTTACTTTGTGACAGTCATATCGTTTCTTGTCATATATCTTGCTATCACCTAGTTGTTTATCTTGCTTAGCATAAGTTGTTGGTGCACATATAGGTGATCCTAGTCATTTTAGGTTTTGTGCTTGACAAATTAACCGCTAGTTTTATTCCGCATTTGTTCAAGCCTAAACTGTAATTATTTTAAAGCACCTATTCACCCCCTCTAGGCGACATCCACGATCTTTCACCAGCAACTATAAGCCCTACGTCTCGGGTAACAGTTGGTAAAGCCCTTTGGCTCCAACTCTAGCCCGTAGTGTAGCCTCCTCGTGGATGGTATGGACTAGGTGAGCAACAGAGGACGTCGGACCATCAAAGACACATCCATTGCAATGCTTTTAGAGCCACCAAGCACACAACATAAGAGAGGAGGTCCCTTATGCAAGGTCGGGGGGCATGGTCGCGGGAGACCACCAACTAGTTTGGAAAGTCAGCTCTGGACGAGGAAGGTTTGTCGTGGAACGACACCAGCATAGGATCTCATGCCACACCTGGCGGGAGAAGGACCACCCAACGAAGATGTGTTGCATGTCCTCAGTCTCCTAGTTGCAAAGGATGCACTGGTCGGCCTAGGAAGGCCCACGGGCCAGGCGGCTCGCATTCCAGCACCTATTTTGGAGAGCGGGCTAGGTGAAGATCTTTATATGCAATGGTGTCCATGTCTTCCACATGAGGCACCAATGTGGGGCCTGCATGGCACCCAGGAATATCGTGTCATAGTGATACGTCTCCAACGTATCTATTATTTTTGATTGTTCGATGCTATTATACTATATGGTTTGGATGTTTTATATGCATTAATATGCTATTTTATATGATTTTTGGGACTAACCTATTAACCTAGAGCCTAGTGCGAGTTCCTGTTTTTTCCTTGTTTTAGAGTTTCGCAGAAAAGGAATACCAAACGGAGTCCAAATGGAATAAAACTTTCGCGATGATTTTTTCTTGGACCAGAAGACACCCAAGAGACTTGGAGTGCAAGTCAGAAGAGCCACGAGGCGGCCACAAGGGTGGAGGGCGTGCCCCCCGACCTTGTGGGCCCCTCGGTGACCCCCTGACATAGATCTTCCTCCTATATGTATTCTAAAATACCCTAAAAACTTCCAGGGGAGCCACAAAACCACTTTTCCACCTGTGACGCCCTCGATTCAATCGTACACTAATCATACACGCAAATGTGTACGATCAAGATCAAGGACTCACGGGAAGGTATCACAACACAACTCTAGACACAAATTAAAAATAGTACAAGCTTTATATTACAAGCCAGGGGCCTCGAGGGCTCGAATACATAAGCTCGAATACACAAGAGTCAGCAGAAGCAACAATATCTGAGTACAGACATAGGTTAGACAAGTTTTGCCCTAAGAAGGCTAGCACAAAAGCAACATTGATCGAAAAGGCAAGGCCTCCTGCCTGGGAGCCTCCTAACTACTCCAAGTCGTCAGCGGCCGTCACGTAGTAGTAGGCATCCTCCGGGTAGTAGTAGTCATCAGTGGCGTCATCTGGCTCCTGGAATCCGTCATCTGGTCGCAACAATCGGGTATGGGGGAAAAAGAAGTAGCAAAGCAAAGGTTGTACTCATCCAAAGTACTCACAAGACTTACATCAGATCTAAACTAAGTATGAATCTGTATCAAAGGAATGGGTTGTATCTGTGGACTAAACTGCAGAATGCCAGAAGGGAAGGTGAAAGCCTAGCCTATCGAAGACTAGCATCTTCTGGAAACCACCATCTTGGAGCAACAGGAGGGAGTAGAGTAGCATAAAGTAAAGTAGTAGAAGTGTTATCAACCTCGGCCAGAGATCCTTTCTCGACTCCCTGCGAGAAAGCAATCCCAAAGCCATACTATCCAAGTGTCAACACATTCCAATTCTCATCACCATCCAGTTCTCATCACACGTATCCAGTTCTAGTTGTATCGACCGGGATACAACTCCAAGTGTCCGTTACCGTAGGACAGGCTATCGATAGATGTTTCTTCCCTGCAGGGGTGCACCAACTTACCCACCATGCTCGATTAACTCCGGCCGGACACACTTTCCTGGGTCATGCCCAGCCTCGGCCAAACAATACGCCGCACCCCGACCTAGGCTTAATAGAGAGGCTAGCATGCCGGACTAAACCTATGCCCCCAGGGGTCATGGGCCATCTCCCCGGGAACTCCTGCACGTTGCGTACGCGGCCGGTGAGCAGACCTAGCTACCTCCTTCAACAAGGCAGGAGCTTACGCAGTCCAACCTGGCGCGCGTCGCTCAGTCGCTGACGTCTATTAAGCTTCGGCTGATGCATACGAAGCAGAACGCCCATACTATGCCCACGTGATGGTTAGTGCTATCAGGCCAGAGACCCCTCGGATCAAATATCCAAATCGTAGTGGATTAGGAGCACACGATAACGAGCAGAGACTCACGATCGATGTGACCTCATCGCCCCGTCTCGAGTAGTTGCGGCAAGGGCTAAGAATGCCCGGCCACGCCTCGTAAATATCTCGCGGGCACCTTCCAGATCAACCCGACTCCACATCACTCGCTATTAAGCTCGCGCGGGTACCCCTCAGGGCCGACCCGTCTTTAGTAACATGGCTCAGTGCAAAGTCATAGTAACCATAGTAACTGTGAGTCTAACACCAAGGGGAAAACCTGAGGAATCACCCCCGGTGAATTCCACTCGATGTAATCATCAAGGTGAACGTAAGAGGATCCACCCTCGAGGTTCACACTTGAGGGGTTGCACGACAGAGCCGTATCGGAAGTAGTTAAGAAGGAAATCACCCTCGATGACCACGGCCGGATAGCTACACTACAGAGATCTCATCAGGAGTGATGTAAGAGGTTCCACCCTCGGCACTCGATGGTAACTCTGCAGAGTCATACAACTAGGGGGTGATGTGTGGTGCCGGGGCCTGGACGTCGATCACGTTGATCGGGTCATCGAACATAAAGCGAGGCAACTGGGACAAGGTGGGGTCACTGATGGATCTCTAACCAACCTATACTAAGCAGTTTAGGATAAGCAGGTAAGGTATGAAAGCAGGTAACAACAACAGGCTATGCATCATAGTAGGATCATACAGAAAGCAGTAGCAGTTCTAATGCAAGCATGAGAGGGAAAGAAATAGGCGATATCGGAATGCTCAAGGGGGGTTTGCTTGCCTGGTTGCTCTGGCAAGGAGGGGGTCATCGTCGGCGTAGTCGATCACAGGGACATTAGCAACGGTCTCGGGGTCTACCGGAGAGAAGAGGGGGAAGAAACAGTAAATAGAGAGCAAACAGATATATGACAAGCAATAAGTAGCACTATGGGTGTTCTAACGCAGTACTACGCGATATAGGTGAAGGGGGGAAATTTAACCGGGAATGTTTTCCCGGTTCCGGACCTGTGTCAGACAGATGACCGGAGGGGGAATGTTCCATGTTCAGATAGTTAGAGGCATCTGACAGGTAAACGGATCGCGTATTCGGACTCGTCTCGTCGTTCTGAGCAACTTTCAGGTACAAAGTTTTTTGATCCGAGCTACGGTTTATTTTATATTAATTTTAAAAAATTTAAAACATTTTAAGGATTTATTTTAATTATTTAAAACAACCTTATCCAGAACAGTTTTTGCTGACGTCAGCATGACGTCAGCAGTCAACAGAGGAGTTGACTGGTCAACTGACGTGTGGGTCCCATTCATCATTGACTGTTTAATCTAATTAGGGTTCAATTAAACTAACTAATTAATTAACTTAATTACACATGATTAATTATGACGTGTGGGGAGGCGGCGGCTCACAGGGGTGCTTCAGGGGTTCGGGTAGCGGGGGGACGAGGAGGTGGACGGGGACGACCGGGCGACGGGGAGGCGAGCGGCGCGGCGGCGACGTCGAGCACCGAGGCGCGGTCGTGGGCGTGCCGTGCGCGGGACGACACGGGCGCGCGGTGATGGGGAGTCCGGCGGCGGGGTGGTCTTCGGGCGGCGACGGACGGCTTCGGGCGGGCGCCGGCGCGGCGTCAAGCACCGAGGGCGACGGGGTCGGGCAGCAGCGGCGACGAGGGGATGGAGGAGCACGGCGGCGGCGTGCGGGTGAGCCCCGATCCCGATTGGATCGGGGGAGAGGGAGAGTGGGGGGAGTGGGTGTCGGTGGGGGGGGTTGACCGTGGAGTAGGAGTGGTTATGGAGGAGTGAGGTGGCCGGTTGGGCCGGCCAGGTGGGTTGGCCCAATTGCCTGCTGGGCCGGACCCCGGGAGGGGGGGTTCTTTTCCTATTTTTATTTCTTTTATTATTTTTTATTAAAAGGATAGCTTACTATTTTGCAATTATTCCGAGCACCATATGACTCTTGTAAAATGTGCCACATGCCACAATAAATACTTTGCAATATTGTGAAGTTGCACAAAATTTGTTTTGAGCATTTGAAAATGTTTAAGAACTGCTAGAAATTGAAAAGGCCAATTTAATTGTTGTTGGACCACTCAAATAATTTCCAGGAGCATTTTTGGAATCCAACAGAGGTAGGTTTCATCATGACAAATACTTAGAGAATATTTGCCATAGTGTGAACTATTTTTCTGGCTCATTTGAAGATGCAAATAATTGGATTGCAATTTGAATTGAATTGGACTTGATTTTTTTTGGACAAGTGGCATTTTGGCTTCGGAAAGCATGATGACAAGGCTTTATTAGCGGGGATTACTGTAGCATGATACTGGGGGTGTTATAAATCTCCTCCACTATAAGAAATCTCGTCCCGTGATTTAAGAGGTGGAGTAAGGAAAAAGACTCGACAGTGAACGTGGCATAGAGGCATCTCTCGAGTTGAAACTTAAGAAAACAACGAGAGAAAAATATGAAGGTACAATAGGAAATTTCAAGCGAATGGACAAACGATCGATATCTGAACAGAGTGTGAGAAGGGGGTTCAGAGCATCGGGAATAGATCATCTCTCGGACGGTGGATCGTGACAACACACAAAGCCAAGAGCAAATGATACTTCGGAATAAAGGATATACATGAGAGTCAGGTTCCGATCCTGTGGAACTGTGGGTTATGGGCCTACCATGTGGGTTAAAATAGAAGGAGCAAGGACATCTTGCACGGTCATGATAGCAAGGCATGTCAGAGGGTAGCCTATCAGTTATGTCAGAAACAACGTCGGTACCAAGGGCGAGGGACGAAGAGAACTATGTTCCTGCTCGTTGAACGAGGCGGACCAATAGGCAAAGTTCTCGTCCATCGGTGGTTACCGGAATGTCAACAGCAATAATAACAAGGTCTTATCGGCAAATTGTACGCCGAGGTGTTTTCATAAGCAGGGAACTATTACTGCTTAGATCTCATAAACCAGAAGAAAGTTTAAACAAAACAATGGAAAAGAAAAGGTGATCATTAGATTAATCAGAACATTGGAAAGGAAAATGTGTTTACATACAAGAATTGGGAGTATATCCTTCCGAAGGGGGAAGTGGAGCAGGGTATACATGATATGACAGCAAGTTCAAAAGCATTTAGATAAAGGGGGTGAGGGAAGAATCATGATATTACCCGTACAACGGTGTTTGGATAATAGATCAAGAAACATTTGGCAATGTGCTTCCAATGTTCTTGTTTATATGCGGAATACCTTAGTCATGCTTCAAGGTAGCATTAACATGGTGTTACAAGTAGGGGTTGGAGTTGAAGATCACAAGAAATACTCAAGGAGCAATTGCAGGAATAGCAAGGAGTCCAAGGTATAACCAAGACATGATCAAACATGTGTTGGAAAGAAGACAAGGGAGTTGTTGATGATAACTCAAATCATCAAAGGTCAAGGATGGTATTTCTCATCACGAATTCGATTGATTTGCTGGAAGAGCTCAGAATGTTGACGAGCACGACACAATTGTCGAGAGATTTCATGAAGATGTAATCGATCGGCGATGGCATCCAGTCGAAAGAATGATGAAGCGAAAGGTTATTGGAGCCACGGGTATGACACAAACTCGAAAACAAGCTTGCTGTTCAAGGCGAAATGATATGACGAGGAAGATCGACGCAGGCTTAGCTCATCGTCAAAAATTGTGCTCCGGGAAGAAGGACCAGGTAGCACAGTTAAAATTTAGCACGATAATGATATAGCCGATCAGGTTAGGAATGACTTGAAGGATTATTAAACTCGTAAGCAACAAAAATTACTTAGAGTTATAGAATCGGAGTGTGGAATCGATTTACTTATCGGCGTTCTCGAGTGACTAACAACTCAAAACCCGGGGAATCCTGAAATCGACGAGAAGCAATACCAGATGAAGACTCATAGGAAGCAACATAGTTCTTTGTTATTCTCGAGATACCGAAGGGCAATACTCGAAGGAAGATCAAAATAGAGGTTGCGGAGATGCATTGATCTGTAGAAGACACGTGCTTTAACTTGTCCGAGAAATGGAATCAAAGAAAAACAATCATGGTCGGAACCACAGTTGCAAAGGACCAAGCATAGATACAAGATGAAGTTATAACAAGGGGAATAATATTATTACAAGAAGCTTCATGATAAGTTCCACATCGGGCCCATGGGCATGAACACGGGGTTCAAGGTCGACTCCCACTTCTACAATGCATAACCTTTCATTTTACTTCTCGCTCTTGATGAAGCTGTAGTATTGAAATTTTATCTGACGAAAAGCTAGTATAGTATAACCCGCATAACTTTCGAGTTCACACAGATTAGGGAAGGCATAGGTTCAACCCATCGGGGCATCTTAGGAACCTATATCATAAATTCCAAGAATAAATAACACAAGCTCGGTAGTAGAGCATGCTTGAGAAAGCGGAGGATAAAATTTACCAAAAGCATTATGTATCCGAGGAAAGGCTCACAAGCTTATTGAATATGAAGTACGTTGTCGAATAAAATCCGAAAAAAGGGGTCTGGTGGTCCACAAGGGATCCGATGTGAGCATCAATATTCTACCAGAGCAAGAAAGAATGCAAGGAGATCAGATTATAAAAACAACTGACTAACTCAAAGCTCAATTGCAAAGGAATTATGAATTCCAAGACAAGGGATCAAAAGTAATGCTCTGATAAGGGATGGATAGGTAGAATAGCCTTAGAGGTACAATCGATGACGATTTGATTGATCGAGATTCAGCACATGTTAAAATGACGTCTGAGCCGGAAGGATGAATTCTAGGATCTGATTGAGGATTGCGAGCATTCGCAACATATCGTATCAACGGACTCAAAATGATAATGACAAAGGCTGACAATAAGATTACTAGACTTGTGGTATTAACCATAATGCAAGCAAGCAAGAAATTCAAGACCAATAGGCTGTTGAGGATTTTCACAAGAACGAATGGTATTACGAAGACTTTTGTGAAGTACAAGAATCAACTGAGGATGAGCGGATACTCGATAGGTGCACAAAGTTATCCGTAGGGGTATTTAGATGACAAGGAACTGCAAGGCAGTAAGCTCAAAGGATTCTCGAAAAAAGGAGAGCAGTTTAGGGCATCTTGTAATAACAAGATCAATGGGATAGAATGTAAGATTGGTAAGTGTGTGTAGTTATCCATAAGGATATTTCGGTGGTAGGGAATTGCAAAGGCAACAGGCACAAAGTCTCGAGAGAATATCATAGAGTATCTTCGGAATCTTCTGATGCAGCAGGCGATCATCTGAAATAAGGGGGCTCTCCGGGCGGATGTGATCACGAGATCCTAATGTTCAAGTTAGTAAAACCTTTTAACCCGAATAGAAGAGAGTTCGGAGTCCCAGAGTATAGATGAGGAATAAAAGATCCTAATACCACCCAATGGCGACGTGGGCCCGTAAGCCATACAACCATGTTAGTAAAAGTTTTTATAGTGACTAGCCTCGACTTCGGCCAAGGAGTTGGAAAGGGGGCTACCTACAAGCAGTCGGCTCTGATACCAACTTGTGACGCCCTCGATTCAATCGTACACTAATCATACACGCAAATGTGTGCGATCAAGATCAAGGACTCACGGGAAGGTATCACAACACAAGTCTAGACACAAATTAAAAATAATACAAGCTTTATATTACAAGCTAGGGGCCTCGAGGGCTCGAATACACAAGAGTCAGCGGAAGCAACAATATCTGAGTACAGACATAAGTTAGACAAGTTTTGCCCTAAGAAGGCCAGCACAAAAGCAACATTGATCGAAAAGGCAAGGCCTCCTGCCTGGGAGCCTCCTAACTACTCCAAGTCGTCAGCGGCCGTCACGTAGTAGTAGGCATCCTCCGGGTAGTAGTAGTCATCAGTGGCGTCGTCTGGCTCCTGGAATTCGTCATCTGGTCGCAACAATCGGGTATGGGGGAAAAAGAAGTAGCAAAGCAACCGTGAGTACTCATCCAAAGTACTCACAAGACTTACATCAGATCTAAACTAAGTATGAATCTGTATCAAAGGAATGGGTTGTATCTGTGGACTAAACTGCAGAATGCCAGAAGGGAAGGTGAAAGCCTAGCCTATCGAAGACTAGCATCTTCTGGAAACCACCATCTTGGAGCAACAGGAGGGAGTAGAGTAGCATAAAGTAAAGTAGTAGAAGTGTTATCAACCTCGGCCAGAGATCCTTTCTCGACTCCCTGCGAGAAAGCAATCCCAAAGCCATACTATCCAAGTGTCAACACATTCCAATTCTCATCACCATCCAGTTCTCATCACACGTATCCAGTTCTAGTTGTATCGACCGGGATACAACTCCAAGTGTCCGTTACCGTAGGACAGGCTATCGATAGATGTTTCTTCCCTGCAGGGGTGCACCAACTTACCCACCATGCTCGATTAACTCCGGCCGGACACACTTTCCTGGGTCATGCCCAGCCTCGGCCAAACAATACGCCGCACCCCGACCTAGGCTTAATAGAGAGGCTAGCATGCCGGACTAAACCTATGCCCCCAGGGGTCATGGGCCATCTCCCCGGGAACTCCTGCACGTTGCGTACGCGGCCGGTGAGCAGACCTAGCTACCTCCTTCAACAAGGCAGGAGCTTACGCAGTCCAACCTGGCGCGCGTCGCTCAGTCGCTGACGTCTATTAAGCTTCGGCTGATGCATACGAAGCAGAACGCCCATACTATGCCCACGTGATGGTTAGTGCTATCAGGCCAGAGACCCCTCGGATCAAATATCCAAATCGTAGTGGATTAGGAGCACACGATAACGAGCAGAGACTCACGATCGATGTGACCTCATCGCCCCGTCTCGAGTAGTTGCGGCAAGGGCTAAGAATGCCCGGCCACGCCTCGTAAATATCTCGCGGGCACCTTCCAGATCAACCCGACTCCACATCACTCGCTATTAAGCTCGCGCGGGTACCCCTCAGGGCCGACCCGTCTTTAGTAACATGGCTCAGTGCAAAGTCATAGTAACCATAGTAAGTGTGAGTCTAACACCAAGGGGAAAACCTGAGGAATCACCCACGGCGAATTCCACTCGATGTAATCATCAAGGTGAACGTAAGAGGATCCACCCTCGAGGTTCACACTTGAGGGGTTGCACGACAGAGCCGTATCGGAAGTAGTTAAGAAGGATATCACCCTCGATGACCATGGCCGGATAGCTACACTACAGAGATCTCATCAGGAGTGATGTAAGAGGTTCCACCCTCGGCACTCGATGGTAACTCTGCAGAGTCGTACAACTAGGGGGTGATGTGCGCTGCCGGCGCCTGGACGTCGATCACGTTGATCGCGTCATCGAACATAAAGTGAGGCAACTGGGACAAGGTGGGGTCACTGATGGATCTCTAACCAACCTATACTAAGCAGTTTAGGATAAGCAGGTAAGGTATGAAAGCAGGTAACAACAACAGGCTATGCATTAGAGTAGGATCATACAGAAAGCAGTAGCAGTTCTAATGCAAGCATGAGAGAGAAAGAAATAGGTGATATCGGAATGCTCAAGGGGGGGTTTGCTTGCCTGGTTGCTCTGGTAAGGAGGGGGTCGTCGACGACGTAGTCGATCACAGGGACATCAGCAACGGTCTCGGCGTCTACCGGAGAGAAGAGGGGGAAGAAACAGTAAATAGAGAGCAAACAAATACATGACAAGCAATAAGTAGCACTACGGGTGTTCTAACGCAGTACTACGCGATATAGGTGAAGGGGGAAAATTTAACCGGAAATGTTTTCCCGGTTCCGGACCTGTGTCAGACAAATGACCGGAGGGGGAATGTTCCATGTTCAGATAGTTAGAGGCATCTGACAGGTACACGGATCGCGTATTCAGATTCGTCTCGTCGTTCTCGGCAACTTTCATGTACACAGTTTTTTGATCCGAGCTACGGTTTATTTTATATTAATTTTAAAAGATTTAAAACATTTTAGGATTTATTTTAATTATTTAAAACAACATTATCCAGAACAGTGTTTGCTGACGTCAGCATGATGTCAGCAGTCAACAGAGGAGTTGACTGGTCAACTAACGTGGGTCTCGTTCGTCATTGACTGTTTAATCTAATTAGGGTTTAATTAAACTAACTAGTTAATTAGATTAATTAAGCATGATTAATTAATTAACTTAATTAATTATTTTAATTAGTTAATTATTTGTTTATTTTTAATTATAATTTTATTATTTTTGTTTTGGGCGGGGCCCCCTTGTCATTGGCCCCTGGGGGCCGATGCGGGTTACGGGCGCTGGGTGCGGGCGTCGCCCGAACGAGCACATGCCCGAGGGGCGCTGGGCGCACGACGCGGCTAGCGGGCGCGGGAGCCGCGGCCACGGCGAGGCCGGCCGCCTGATGCGAGCAGCGGCGATGCGGGAGGAGGCCGGATGTGGTGCAAGGGCGGTGGGGCGCGTGACTAGGCGACGAGTGGCGGCGCACACGCGAGCGACCAGGGAGGGGCGCGCGCGGTAGGGGGGTCAAGCGGAGCGGCTGGCCAGGGCGGGGCCAGAGGGGAAGCGAGGCACACGTGGGGTGGAGAAGGAGCAGAGCTCCAGCGCGGCTGGGAGGGTGAGGGCGGCAATCACGGTCAAGCGGCAGGGCGGCGCAAGCGCGACGAGCGCGGGGAAGCGGCTGCAGGGCAGATGGCGGGGCCGGGACGCGGTGCAGGCGGGCGCAAGGTGCGGCGCAGCCATGGCGCGAGCGGGGCGTGGGCTAGAGTGGGCGTGCGCGGGCGATGGCGCAGGCCGGCGAGCAGCTGCAGGGGGAGGCGGCCACGGTGAGTGCGCACGGGGAGGAGGCCGCGGATGCGGTGACCGCGAGCGGGGCATGTGCGCGGTGAGCGGGGGCTCAACGACGGGAGAGAGAGGGAGTGAGGAGGGGAGGCGGCGGCTCACAGGGGTGCTTCAGGGGTTCGGGCAGCGGGGGGATGAGGAGGTGGACGGGGACGACCGGGCGACGGGGAGGCGAGCGGCGCGGCGGCGACGTCGAGCACCGAGGCGCGGTCGTGGGCGTGCCGTGTGCGGGACGACGCGGGCGCGCGGTGATGGGGAGTCCGGCGACGGGGTGGTCTTCGGGCGGCGACGGACGGCTTCGGGCAGGCACCGGCGCGGCGTCGAGCACCGAGGGCGACGGGGTCGGGCAGCAGCGACAACGAGCGGTGGGCGACGAGGCAAGGGGATGGAGGAGCACGGCGGCGGCGTGCGGGTGAGCCCCGATCCCGATTGGATCGGGGGAGAGGGAGAGTGGGGGGAGTGGGTGTCGGTGGGGGGGGGGGGGGGGGGGGGGTTGACCGTGGAGTAGGAGTGGTTATGGAGGAGTGAGGTGGCCGGTTGGGCCGGCCAGGTGGGTTGGCCCAATTGCCTGCTGGGCCGGACCCTGGGAGGGGGGGGGGGGTTCTTTTCCTATTTTTATTTCTTTTATTATTTTTTATTAAAAGGATAGCTTACTATTTTGCAATTATTCCGAGCACCATATGACTCTTGTAAAATGTGCCACATGCCACAATAAATACTTTGCAATATTGTGAAGTTGCACAAAATTTGTTTTGAGCATTTGAAAATGTTTAAGAACTGTTAGAAATTGAAAAGGCCAATTTAATTGTTGTTGGACCACTCAAATAATTTCCAGGAGCATTTTTGGAATCCAACAGAGGTAGGTTTCATCATGACAAATACTTAGAGAATATTTGCCATAGTGTGAACTATTTTTCTGGCTCATTTGAAGATGCAAATAATTGGCTTGCAATTTGAATTGAATTGGACTTGATTTTTTTTGGACAAGTGGCATTTTGGCTTCGGAAAGCATGATGACAAGGCTTTATTAGGGGGTATTACTGTAGCATGATACTGGGGGTGTTACACCACCACCGCTTCCTTCTACACCAGTCAGATCTCATCTAGGGGCCTTTTCCGGCGTCCTGCTGGAGGGGGATTCGATCGCGGAGGGCTTCTACATCAACACCATTGCCTCTCCGATGAAGCGTGAGTAGTTTACCACAGATCTACGGGTCCATAGCTAGTAGCTAGATGGCTTCTTCTCTCTCTTTGATTCTCAATACAAGTTCTCCTCGATGTTCTTGGAGATCTATTCGATGTAATACTCTTTTGCGGTGTGTTTGTCGATATCCGATGAATTGTGGATTTATGATCAGCTTATCTATTAATATTATTTGAATCTCCTCTAAATTCTTTTATGCATGATTTGATATCTTTGCAAGTCTCTTCGAACTATCGATTTGGTTTGGCCAACTAGATTGGTTTTTCTTGCAATGGGAGAAGTGTTTAGCTTTGGGTTCAATCTTGCGGTGCTCGATCCTAGTGACAGAAGGGGAACCGACACATATTGTATTGTAGCCATCGAGGATAAAAAGATGGGGTTTTCATCATATTGTTTGAGTTAATTCCTCTACATCATGTCATCTTGCTTAAGGCATTACTCCGTTCTTTATGAACTTAATACTCTACATGCATGCTGGATAGCGGTCAATTTGTGGAGTAATAGTAGTAGCTGCATAATCGTTTTGGTCTACTTGACACGGACGTGATGCCTATGTTCATGATCATTGCCTTAGATATCGTCATAACTTTGCGCTTTTCTATCAATTGCTCGGCAGTAAATTTTTCACCCACCGTAATAATTTCTATCTTGAGATGAGCCTCTAGTGAAACCTATGGCCCCCGGGTCTATTTTCCATTATGTAAGTTTTCGATCTATAATTTTAGTTTCCTATTTACTCTCTTTGCAATCTTGTACTTTTCATTCCATAAACCAAAAATACCAAAAATATTACTTTGCCATTTATCCATCTCTATCAGATCTCACTTTGCGAATAACCGTGAAGGGATTGACAACCCCTTTATGGCATTGGGTGCAAGTTGGTGTTTGTTTGTGCAGGTGTTCGGTGGCTTGTGCGTTGTCTCCTACTGGATTGATACCTTGGTTCTCAATACTGAGGGAAATACTTACTCTACTTTGCTGCATCACCCTTTCCTCTTCAAGGGAAAAACCAACGCAAGCTCACGAGGTAGCAGGAAGGATTGCTGGCGTCATTGCCGGGGAGATCTACGCCAAGCCAAGGCATACCAAGTACCCATCATAAACTCTCATCCCTCACATTACATTATTCCCCATTCGCCTCTCGTTTTCCTCTCCCCCACTTCTAAAATGATTTTTGAAAATATTCGCCTTTTCTTAGCCCTTCTTCCGTTCATCTTCTCCATTTGCTTGTTTGCCACCATCATGTCTGAAACTGGGGATGTTATCGCTAAAAATCTTGAGGAGAATCTTGGAACTTGCTCTTTGGATCCCAGAGCTGAAAAGCCTCCTAATTACAAAACTAAAATCTTTCATATTGGAGATGGTAATATTATAGGGAAAAGTATTATACAAGAATTCTTTGATTGTACGGGATCCTTGCATATTAATAAAAGAACTATTCTTCTTGAGAAAAACTATTATGCTGATGCTATTGTGATGCTTGTTGAGAAATTAGAAAGAAAATTTGTGCATCTTCATCCTGCTTTACAAACGGTGTTTTATGAACTTCCTAAAATCAATCATCCTATAGCTAAAAAGATTGCCACTATTTATTCTTATGCGTGAAATTGATTTTATTATCCAAGAAGCCAGGGATATTTTTGCTTCTATAAAAAGGATGTTGAACACCCTCCAATTATAGACATCCTTCATGATATAGAAACTATGCGTAGTTTGGAATATAGGGATTATCAATCTTATAGTGAAAATCTTAAGAAAAGAGTTCCCCATTCTAAGATCTCTCAATCTTTGTATCTTGAAACATTTGAGGAGTTTGATTGGATAACTGGGGGAATTTATGTAGGGTTTAATAGAGATTGGTTGAATAAAATGATGAAGGAACCCGTTAAAAATGAGCTACATATTTTGTATGATGACATATGCGGTGATGATCCCGATTATGGGTTTATGAATGTTAAGATCACCAATGAAAGTTCCTTTCATGATTTAAGTTCATCTACTAGGAGAGAAATAAAATAAAGAATAGAATTGCTAAGACGAGTTTTGGAAGACTTGATGAGAAAAGAATTGCATACCGAAGATGAGAACAATTAGATCTATTCGCGTTTTTATGCCTAGCTAAGGACGTTAAACAATAGCGCTTGTTGGGAGGCAACCCAATTTAATTTTTGTTTTTGTCTTTTAGGTTCTGTTTTGCAATAAATATTTCATCTAGCCTCTGGTTAGGTGTGGTTTTGCGTTTTAATTAGTTTTGTGCCAAGTAAGACCTTTGGGATAGCTTACGGTGATAGTTGATTTAATCCTGCTGAAAAACAGAAACTTTTGCGCTCAGGAGATTAGTTTTGATTTTTAGCAGAAGCGCGATAAAATACTTATTCTTTTCGCAGAGGATTCATAAACAAATTTCTTAGGACTTCCTAATATTTCAGGATTTTTTGAGTTACAGAAGTATTCGAAATATCCAGATTCATACACACTGTTTTGTTTTTGACAGATTCTATTTTTCGCGTGTTGTTTGCTTATTTTGATGCATCTATGGCTAGTATCGGGGGGTATGAACCATGGAAAAGTTGGAATACATTATATATTACACCAATATAAATAAAGAATGAGTTCACAACAGTACCAAAAGTGGTGATTTATTTTATTATACTAACGGAGCTTATGAGATTTTCTGTTGAAGTTTTGTGTTGTGAAGTTTTCAAGTTTTGGGTAAGGATTTGGTGGACTATGAAATAAGGAGTGGCAAGAGCCTAAGATTGGGGATGCCCAAGGCACCCCAAGGTAATAGTCAAGGAGGACAAAGGGCCTGAGCTTGGGGATGCCCCGGGAAGGCATCCCCTCTTTCGTCTTCGTCTATCGGTAACTTTACTTGAGGCCATATTTTTATTCACCACATGATATGTGTTTTGCTTGGAGTGTTTTGTATGATTTGAGTCTTTGCATTTTAGTTTGCCACAATCATCCTTGCTGTACACACCTTTTGGGAGAGACACGCATGAGTCTTGATTTATTAGAATGCTCTATGTGCTTCACTTATATCTTTGGAGCTAGGCAATTTTGCTATAGTACTTCACTTATATCTTTTTAGAGCACGGCGGTGGTTTTATTTTATAGAAATTGATGAACTCTCGTACTTCACTTATATTATTTTTAGAGTCTTTAGAACAGCATGGTAATTTGCTTTGGTTATAAAATTAGTCCTAATATGATAGGCATCCAAGAGGGATATAATAAAATTTTCATATAAAGTGCATTGAATACTATGAGAAGTTTGATTCCTTATGATTGTTTTGAGATATAAAGATGGTGATATTAAAGTCATGCTAGTAAGTAGTTGTGAATTTGAGAAATACTTGTGTTAAGGATTGTGAGTCCCGTAGCATGCACGTATGGTGAACCGTTATGTAACGAAGTTGGAGGATGAGATGTTTTTTGATTGTCTTCCTTATGAGTGGTAGTCGGGGACGAGCGATGATCTTTTCCTACCAATCTATCCCCCTAGGAGCATGCATGTAGTACTTTGTTTCGATGACTAATATATTTTTGCAATAATTATGTGAGTTCTTTATGACTAATGTTGAGTCCATGGATTATACGCACTCTCACCTTTCCGCCATTGCTAGCCTCTCTAGTACCGCGCAACTTTCGCCGGTATCATAAAACCATCACATATCCTTCCTCAAAACAGCCACCATACCTACCTATTATGGCATTTCCATAGTCATTTTGATATATATTGCCATGCAACTTTCCACCATTCCGTTTATTATGACACGTTCCATCATTGTCATATTGCTTTGCATGATCATGTAGTTGACATCATATCTGTAGAAAAGACACTGTTCATCATTTTTTATACATGTCGCTCTTGATTCATTGCACATCCCGGTACACCACCGGAGGCATTCACATAGAGTCATATTTTTGTTCTAGTATCGAGTTGTAATTTTTGAGTTGTAAGTAAATAGAAGTGCGATGATCTTCATTATTAGAGCATTATCCCATGTGAGGAAAAAAAGAGAAAAGGCCAAAAAAAGAGAAGGGCCAAAAAAGGGGAAAAATGAGAGAAAAAGATGGGAGGGACAATGTTACTATCCTTTTGCCACACTTGTGCTTCAAAGTAGCACCATGATCTTCATGATAGAGAGTCTCCTATGATATCACTTTCATATACTAGTGGCAATTCTTGATTATAGAACTTGGCTTGTATATTCCAACGATGGGCTTCCTCAAAATGCCCCATGTCGTCATGAGCAATCAAGTTGGATGCACACCCACTTAGTTTTCTTTTTGAGCTTTCATACACTTATAGCTCCAGTGCATCCATTGCATGGCAATCCCTACTCACTCACATTGATATCTATTAATGGGCATCTCCATAGCCCGTTTATACGCCTAGTTACTGTGAGACTATCTCCTTCTTTTTTGTCTTCTCCACAACGACCGTCTATTCCACCTATAGTGCTATGTCCATGGCTCATGCTCATGTATTGTGTGAAAGTTGAAAAGGTTTGAGAACATCAAAATTATGAAACAATTGCTTGGCTTGTCATCGGGGTTGTGCATGATTTGAATTTTTGTGTGATGAAGATGGAGCATAGCCAGACTATATGATTTTGTAGGGATAAGCTTTCTTTGGCCATGTTATTTTTAGAAGACATAATTATTTGTTAGTATGCTTGAAGTATTATTGTTTTTATGTCAATATTAAACTTTTGTTTTGAATCTTACGGATCTGAACATTCATGCCACAATAAAGAGAATTACATGGATAAATATGTTAGGTAGCATTCCACATCAAAAAATCAATTTTTATCATTTACCTACTTGAGGAAGAGCAGGAATTAAGCTTGGGGATGCTTGATACGTCTCCATCGTATCTATAATTTTTTTATTCCGTGCTATTATATTACTCCCTCCTTCCATCTATATAGGGCCTAATGCATTTTTTGACGCTCACTTTGACATAATGTTAGAGCAATAATATATGACATGCGACTTACACAAAACATACCATCAAATTCATATGTGAAAGGAGCTTCCAATGATATAATTTTCACATTATACATCTCATGTATTATTAATCTTGTCAATAGTCAAAGGCGGTCTTAAAAATCACATTAGGCCTTATATAGATGGAAGGAGGGAGTATCTATTTTGGATGTTTTATACGCATTAATATGCTATTTTATATGATTTTTTGGACTAACCTATTAACCTAGAGCCCAGTGCCAGTTCCTATTTTTCCTTGTTTTAGAATTCCGTAGAAAAGGAATACCAAACGGAGTCCAAATGGAATAAAACATTCACGATGATTTTTCTTGGACCAGAAGACACCTAGGAGACTTGGAGTGCAAGTTGGAAGAGCCACGAGGCGGCCACAAGGGTGGAGGGTGCGTCCAGGGTGTAGGGCGCGCCCCCCGACCTTGTGGGCCCCTCGTTGACCCCCTGACCTAGATCTTCCTCCTATATGTATTCTCAAATACCCCAAAAACTTCCAGGGGAGCCACGAAACCACTTTTCCACTGCCACAACCTTCTATACCAATGAGATCCCATCTAGGGGCCTTTTCCAGCGTCCTGCCGGAGGGGGATTCAATCACGGAGGGCTTATACATCAACACCATTGCCTCTCCGATGAAGCGTGAGTAGTTTACCATAGACCTACGGGTCCATAGCTAGTAGCTAGATGGCTTCTTCTCTCTTTGATTCCCAATACAAAGTTCTCCTCGATGTTCTTGGAGATCTATTCGATGTAATACTCTTTTGTGGTGTGTTTGCCGGGATCCGATGAATTGTGGATTTATGATCAGTTTATCTATGAATTTTATTTGAATCTCCTCTGAATTCTTTTATGCATGATTTGATATCTTTGCAAGTGTCTTCGAACTATCGATTTGGTTTGTCCAACTAAATTGGTTTTTGTTGCAATGGGAGAAGTGTTTAGCTTTGGTTTTAATCTTGCAGTGCTCGATCCTAGTGACAGAAGGGGAACCGACACATATTGTATTGTTGCCACCGAGGATAAAAAGATGCGGTTTTCATCATATTGTTTGAGTTAATTCCTCTACATCATGTCATCTTGCTTAAGGCGTTACTTCGCTCTTTATGAACTTAATACTCTAGATGCATGCTGGATAGCGGTCGATGTGTGGATTAATAGTAGTAGATGTAGAATCATTTCGGTCTACTTGACACGGACGTGATGCCTATATTCATGACCATTACCTTAGATATCGTCATAACTCTACGCTTTTCTATCAATTGCTCGGTAGTAATTTGTTCACCCACCGTAATAATTTCTCTCTTGAGAGAAGCCTCTTGTGACGCCCCTGATTTGATCGTACACTAATCATGCACGCAAATGTGTACGACCAAGATCAGGGACTCACTGGAAGATATCACAACACAACTCTAGACACAAATTAAAGATCATACAAGCTTCATATTACAAGCCAGGGGCCTCGAGGGCTCGAATACATAAGCTCGATCATAAACAAGTCAGCGAAAGTAACAATATCTGAGTACAGACATAAGTTAAACAAGTTTGCCTTAAGAAGGCTAGCACAAATTAGCAACGATCGAAAAGGCAAGGCCTCCTGCCTAGGACCTCCCAACTACTCCTTGAAGTCGAACTCCATGTAGAATCACCCTCAGGATCCTTTGGCTCCTAGACTCCATCATATGATCGCAATAACCGTGAAAAGGGGAAAAAGAAGTAGCAAAGCAACCGTGAGTACTCATCCAAAGAACTCACAAGCAAGGATCTACACTACATATGCATCGATATCAATGAAATGGGTAGTATCCCTGGACTGAACTGCAGAATGCCAGAATAAGAGGGGGATATCTATTCCTATCGAAGACTACACTTGTAGCAGCCTCCATCTTGAAGCATGTAGAAGATAGTAGCTGGTAAGTTCACCAAGTATCATCGCATAACATAATCCTACCCCGACGATCCTCTCCTCATCGCCCTATGAGAGAGCGATCACCGAGCAGTATCTGGCACTTGAAAGGGTGTGTTTTATTAAGTATCCGGTTCTAGTTGTCATAAGTTCGAAGTACAACTCTGGGTCGTCCTTTTACTGAGGGACACGACTATTTGAATAGATAAACTTTCCTACAGGGGTGCACCACATTACCCAACACGCTCGATCCCTCTGGCCAGGCACACTTTCCTGGGTCATACCTGGCCTTGGAAGATCAATACGTTGCAGCCCTACCTAGGCCTAACAGAGAGGTCAACACGCTAGTCTAAATCCTATGCACGCAGCGGTCTGGGCCCATCGCCTGTTGCACACCTGCACGTTGCGTATGCGGCCGGTGAGTATTCCTAGCAACTTCCATTACAAAGGAATTTGTGTTACGCGGTCCAACCTGGCGCGCGCCGCTTAGTCGCTGACGTCTAGGAGGCTTCGGCTGATACCACGACGTCGAGTGCCCATATATGTCCCTGCGTAGTTGGTTAGTGCGTATAGGCTCGTAGCCAGACTCAGATCAAATACCAAGATCTCGTTAAGCGTGTTATATTGAAGTAATCGCGGATGCTGACTAGGACCAGGCCCACCTCTCACCTAGGTGGTCTCAACCTGCCCTGTCGCTCCGCCACAAAGATCCACTCAGAGGGCCGTTGGGACAAATGTCCTTTCAGCCCCCAATCCGTGAATCACTCGCAGGTACTCTACGAGCCGACCCGACTTTAGTCACCACAAGTATCATATATTATGTATATAAGTAATATACCCGTGATCACCTCCCGAGTGGTCACGGCCCGATAGTATAGCTTGGCAGACGGACAAGAATGTAGGGCACTGATGATAATCTAGCATCCTATACTAAGTGACGGTGTCCTGGACTAGGGGGTACTCAACACGTCATCTCCCGATCTGTTGGATTGGGCCGAGGAGCCCCATGGCCGTATACTCATGGGCCGGTTCGGACAGCTGCCGCATACATGGAAGATTCCACAAGACTTGGTGATCAAGACAAGGACTCCTCCCCACCGGCTTATTCGGCTAGGACTCTTGTTATCTTAGGCCATTGGTGCATTATATAAACCGAGGCCAGGCTAGTCGATAGATAACATATACAACAATCATACCATAGGCTAGCTTCTAGGGTTTTAGCCTCTACGATCTCGTGGTAGATCAACTCTTGTAATACTCATATCATCAATATCAATCAAGCAGGACGTAGGGTATTACCTCCATCAAGAGGGCCCGAACCTGGGTAAACATCGTGTCCCCTGCCTCCTGTTACCATCGACCTTAGACGCACAGTTCGGACCCCCTATCCAAGATCCGCCGGTTTTGACACCGACATTGGTGTTTTCATTGAGAGTTCCGCTGTGTGATCGGCAAAAGGATCAATGGCTCGCTCGCAGGTCAACTACGACGCCGGCATCTTCGTCGCCGGCTCGACTGGTCACCTTGGCTCGACTGAGGACCATGCTCCATCTCCGATCATCATGTTCGGACGGGGGCCTTCTTCAACATCAACTCTGATCTCTATCATGATCATAGAGGAGTCATCCATGGAGCTCGAGGGCTCAACGTCAACATTGCCCTCGGGCGGCCGTGCTGTTTTTATGGACAGCGAACTTGTATTCGCCGTCACCACCTCCTCGAGCGTTGGTTTGACGATTGCTTTGGTGGAATAGTGCGGAATTACGTCTACAACAACCATGCAAAACTTCGTCGAGTTTCGATGGAGGAATCTCCGACAATCTACGATATACCGGAGCCCTGTCAAATCTGGATGGGAATCTGGACGAGTTTAGGGCATGGTCTCCAGAGCCCAGCTCGGAGGTCCTTTGGAATATCCAACTGTTCATCTACTGCGGAATTCCCATATCTACCACCCCTCCAAATTTCAGCTCGATCCGATGGTTCAAACTCTGGGAACCTTCCGATGAGTGGACCAATTTTAGAATCCGTTTTCTGTGCGAATACGGATCTGACCCGAATTCATGTTTCTTTATGAACGTGATATTGGACAACCTTTTTAGAGGAATTCTCTTCTAGGGTATTGTGCGTTGTTTCTAAACACGTGCCCGTAAATTTTTTAAGCCTCCCCTGAGGTCATCTTCATCATTATGCTGGTGTCGAACCAGTCCGGTGATATTACCCCAAGGCTGCCGACCTGCGCTAGACACGTCGTCGCCTTTTGAGCCGAGCTCAACTTCTTCGGATCATCATCTCGGCGAGCGAACAAGAGTTCGGAATCACCAAGGATAAATCATCACCAACATCGCCGCCCCACGGATTACACGGAACGGGAACACACGCATCGCCACATGGTCACTTCATCAAACCGGCATTGACCGCGTCACAAGTTACGACCTGCATCGGCATGGCCGCACTGTTGCTTCTTCAAGCTGATACTGCTTCAACACCTCGGCTGACATGGCAGCTGCAACATCTCCTTACCGACCTGCTTTGTCCCCTCGGCTAGACCGAGGGCTTCACCATCTCTTCATCAACTTACTTCGGAGACTTCGGCGTCACCAGCCGACCAGCTTCATCACATTAGCCGGACCACAGGCTTTTCCTCGGCGAGCCAACCTTTGCTAGCATCGCCATGCCACCGCTTCATTACCCATCAGGCAATGGGTGTGCGGATCGAGCCCTAATTTTGGGAGTAACCTTTCTCCAGATTGCTACAACAGATAAACCAGTTTCCGAATACAGTTCGGCGAATACCGCATCCGGAACTCAGACCGGCCCGCGAATTTGGGCTTGGCTACGCCTTCACCGCGTCACGCCGACGCCCTGCATCGACATGACTTCGACGCCAGGCCACATCTCTTTTAATAAATTATTTTTGCGAAAAAGCAATTATCCTTTTTGGACCGCACTATTTTATGTGTGTAGGTGATCGACTTCGACCGCGTCACGTGGTCTCTTCGGCAAGCCGACGCCATCGTCCTAATCGGGGTAAATCGGCTCGCGTGATCACCTTGTTGGTCGTATTGCCATACCGACGTGTTCGGTTGCCTCGAGGACTTCGGCATCGTCAAGAGAGCTCTACCTCATCGAGTGTTCGGCACACATGCCATATTTCTTTTATTACTCACTTTGCATAAATTATTGATTATGCAACATTTTTTATTATTATTCCTATTATCTCCGGCTTGCACTATTTTCTGTGCACAGGTAGATAATCCGGGCAGCGCTGTCACCGCGGCGTATCGATGTACAACGTCACCTCGGCTGACCGGGAGCTTTGTCATCACTTCATTAACACATGCTGGGGGCTTCGGTGTCACACTGCCGGCCTGCTCCGTCGCCGAGGTCGGACTGGGGTTTTCACCTCGCCCATCGACTATGCTGTGTCACCACTTCATCAAGCCGAGTTCTTTACTCGTACATCTCGGGACCGGCTTGGGGGCTGGGATCTTGTCCCGCCACAATCTCGGCCTGCGTCATCAACATCGAACACATTAACCAGCTAAGTTACCTTCATGCTCAAAGTTTTAAATTTTTAACTTGTGTTCGGTTCGACCAAGCATTATACTTTTTTGGAAAAAAGTTTCTTGTAAAAAATTTCCTTGTCCAAACTTTGTTTGTGACACACAAATTCAAATACCCCATTTATTTGGGGGCTTCCTTTATGAAGCTTTTCCTCTTGCATATGATTATACTTATACGGCTTCGTTCCTTGTTCGTGTATTACGCCACAATATGCACCATATTGACTTAAGCGATTTGCAAGCTGGGTTGCCTGGCTCCTGTGCTTACCCCTACGTTCCCGATTGTTCGGCTAGGGAGTAAAGGGAGCACCTCTGCGATTGTCACGACCGGGTCCTCCGAGCTCTAACCTCAGACTGGATGAAGCCGAAAGCTAGCGGTCTTATTGTTTTCAATCATGGTCGGCACACAACGGAACTCATGAGTACAAAAAATCTATTGCACAAGTCTCATAGTAATAATGAGCACCGAAGAAAGGTATCGGTGGGGGTACTATTTTCTTCGAAGATGTTTCTTACACTTCGTCTGTAATATAGCATAAGTTTCCTAAGCGCGCTTTGTCTGCTACAGCCTTATGGCCCGGTTGCCTGGTTATCGGAAACACTATCGATATTCTCGACAGGTGGAGTACATAACACTTTTTGGTCCTCGACCGAAGAGGGAGAAGCCGACGGTCGGTTAAGACGCGTTTAAAGTTTGGGTGAACAAAGATATGATATTAGTACTTTGGTACATATAATCATTATACATAAAATTCTTTTACCCAAGTCACTTGGGGGCTCTTAAATTTATATGAGCCATTTTATAATAAGTGTTCTTATTCTTAGTTGTTGCAAAGTTTTTATTACTATTATTATTCATCACTCCTTTTTTCGACACGAGTGTGTGGTCACTAGCCGGGGAGCCTAATTTCTCTCTCAAAGCCACTAGAGTTTAGTTTGCTAAACTGGCCTAATGAGAAGTACTCCGCCTTCGGGATAGGAGGTTGAAGCCGTAGGCTAACCCGCTTGGAGTCTTGAGATAGGATGTGTCATGTTAAAGTACGACAGAAGCACTCTTTTTTTCTAAGACCAATTTTCGGATTGGCACCGAACACTTGATCTTGTTCGGACGTCATGTTTTTACTGACGTTTTTTTGGTTTTCCAAGCTTTTGGCACTTTTAAACTATTTGTGTGTTTTCAGCACAAGTCTTGCAGTGCAACGCCGGACACCTTTAGAGATTCGGCAAAAACATTCTTGGATATTGCTATATATGCATCGGTTTCGAATTGTGTCTTCGGTCAATAGTTGGGTTGCCCGACTCCTGCACTTGCTTCCTACGTTCTTCTTTGTTCGGCTAGGCGTGCAAAGGGAGAACCACCGCGATTGTGCTTCCAGCTCACATGGTTAAGCACCTCAGTGGAGAAAGCCGAAAACTGACTGTCATAATAAGCGTAAACTGGTCAGCGATCCGATGACTGTGTTAAATGACGGGCCATTCATAATAATGGCCGAAGTGTTTACGGCTTGACCTCGACTGTCGCCGAACACTACCGGGGGCTATTAACTGGCCTCCCAAACTAAATCCTCGATATTTTTCTCTTACATTAGAGATGAAGTTTCATGATCATGCTTAGCATGACAACACAAAGAAAGGAACCGATAGCGGGACTATTTTCTTTGGAAGATATTTCTTATGTTAAACAGTAATATAACATATCTCTCTGTGTACCTTTGTTTATAAAACCGTATGGCCAGATTGCCTTGTTTGTCGTAAATCTTTGCCCTCATAAAGGCTTTATAAAGTAGGACAAACACTCCCCGGCTACTAGCCGAGGAGGTGGAAGCTGATGGTTGGTCAACAAAGTTTTGTGCAATGCGGATCCGAGCATTAATGATGTAAAGTACTTGGATACATAGATCCATTACACATAATTTGTGATTTTACTATGGATATCGATCCTTAATTCGGACACCCATGCCCGCATTAAGGCTCGGGGGCTACTGGGCTTCGGGCTTATTATTTACAAATATTAAAGGGGCACATCGATCCCCTGATCTGGTGTTGCCACCCGACCAGTGTCTCGGGGGCTACTGCATTGCCTGTCCAATGCAGAAAATTTTATGTGCAATATAGTTTCTGAGGAGATTTTGATCCTCAGGTTGGTCGGCCGCACCCAACCTGAGTCTCGAGGACTAAGCACGCCGCTTTTTGTGTCCCGAAGTATTCTGCCGAGCTAGGACTTGATCCTCAGGCCGATTTTGCAAATCAACCTGAGTCTTAGCGGCTACTGGGATCAGCGGTCTTACGTCATCCTTCAGGTGCATCTCAGGTTTTAGACCGATACACACCTTGAGGGCTACTGGTTGTATATCTCGGCAGAGAATAAATTGCACCAATAAAAAATATTGACAAAAAATCGGCCGACAGTCGGGGTGGTGCACCACCTCGGAAGCAGTCCGGCATAAAGCTCGGGCGCTAGTGGCTGGCTCCATAGAGGGCATTTCCGGCATTAAGCTCGGCTAAACTCCTTCAACTTTTTTGTACCAAGATGATCTATGACATCTTGGACACAGTCCGGCGTTGGAGCTCGGATACATTTTGGTGTTGGAGCTTGGACACAGTCCGGCGTTGGAGCTCGGATACATTTTGGCGTTGGAGCTTGGACACAGTCCGGCGTTGGAGCTCGGATACATTTCGGCGTTGGAGCTCGGAAGCAGTCCGGCATTGGTGCTCGGCTGCAAAAGATACCTCGAATGCAGTCCGGCGTTGGAGCTCGGATGCAAGAGGACACTGCCTCCCAGGAACAACTTCAAACCTGAGGTGTGGCATAAAAATAACAAGGCATTGATAAAGTCCGGAAACTTAAAGGGGCTCCTCGGATCCCGACGTATAAACTTGTCAAATGCATTTCGGCAATCCTCAAGATCGAAGATGAGAAGATTTGTTGAACCAGTTTTCAAGACCGACAACCGAAGATGAAGAATAGTTCGGAAGAATCGAGGAGCATCCCTAACTTGAAGACCTATTCAGGGGGCTACTGTGGAGGACCCCATGGCCGTATACTCATGGGCCAGTTCGGATAGCTGCCGCATACATGGAAGATTCCACAAGACTTGGTGATCAAGACAAGGACTCCTCCCCATCAGCATATTCGGCTAGGACTCTTGTTATCCTAGGCCATTGGTGCATTATATAAACCGAGGCCAGGCTAGTCGATAGATAACTTATACAACAATCATACCATAGGCTAGCTTCTAGGGTTTTAGCCTCTACGATCTCGTGGTAGATCAACTCTTGTAATACTCATATCATCAATATCAATCAAGCAGGACGTAGGGTATTACCTCCATCAAGAGGGCCCGAACCTGGCTAAACATCGTGTCCCCTGCCTCCTGTTACCATCGACCTTAGACGCACAGTTCGGGACCCCCTACCCGAGATCCGCCGGTTTTGACACCGACACTAAGCATTTAGGGTTGCAGGTAAAGGTAACAATAGTAATAGCAAAGGCGGGCTATGTAGCAGAATAGGATTAACCGAAAGCAGTAACATGCTACACTACTCTAATGCAAGCAGTAGAGAGAAGGAATAGGCGATATCGGGTTGATAGGGGGGGCTTGCCTGGAAGCTCTGTTGCACAGGAAGAAGGGTCATCGGTGACGTAGTCGTACTCAGTGGCATCGGCGCCGGTCTCGGGGTCTACCGGAGAAAAAGAGGGGGGGGGGAGAAATATTAAATATGGAGCAAACAAAGCATCACAAAATATAACAAGGTAATACGTGGTGCCAGGGGTGACCTAACGCAATACTAGGTGCTACCAGTGAAGGGGGAAAACATCCGGGAAAGTGTTCCCGGTGTTTGGCATTTTTCGGGCACATGAAATAGAGGTGGATTGTTGCATGTTCGCTATGCTAGGGAATTATGGCGGATGAACAGATTGCGTATTCTGATTCGTCTCGTCGTTCTGAGCAACTTTCATGTACAAAGTATTTTCATCCGAGCTATAGATTATTTTATATTAATTTTTAAAGTTTTAAATCATCTTTAGAATTAACAGAATTAATTAAATCGAAAATTATTTTATGACGTCAGCGGTCAACCCTGGCCGTTGACCTGGTCAACTAACACGTGGGGTCCGTTAGTCATTGACTTTTAACTAATTATCCTAGTTATTAATTAAAAAATTAATTAGGTTAAGTTAATTTTGTTAATTAATTAATTAATTAATCATAATTTTTATTATCTTTTTTTGTGTTGTTCTCAGGGGCGTGGGCCCCTCGTGTCATTGGCCCATGGCCTTAGTGGGCACGGGCGTGCTGGCTGACGGGGGGAGCGGGGCGGGGAGACCAGTCAGGCACCCGCCCAGAAGGGGACGAGGCCCCGGCTGGTGGCGGCCTCAGGGCGGGTGACCACCGGCAGCTGCGGCCAGGAGCTGTGCGGCCGGCGACGGACGGCGCGGCGGAGGGCGGTGATGTCGCTTGAAGCCATGTCGTTATTTCCCCAAAGAGGAAAGGATGATGCAGCACAGCGGCGGTAGGTATTTCCCTCAGATATGAAACCAAGGTTATCGAACCAGTAGGAGAACCCAGCAACACAACGTAAACAACACCTGCACACAAATAACAACTTCTCGCAACCCGACGTCTTCAAGGGGTTATCAATCCCTTCCGGTGTACGGCGCCTCAGATAGGCAAACAGACGTGAGGTAAATTTGTAGTAGATTCATAGATCAAATGCAAAACAAAATAAATAAGGATAAATTGCAGCAAGGTATTTTTGGGTTTTTGGATTAATAGATCTGAAAATAAAAGTAGATCGCAAAGGCAAATATATGAGAAAGAGGCCTGGGGGCCGTAGGTTTCACTAGTGGCTTCTCTCGAGAAAAATAGCAAACAATGGGTGAACAAATTACGGTTGGGTAATTGATAGAACTTCAAATACTCATGATGATATCCAGGCAATGATCATTACATAGGCATCACGTCCAAGATTAGTAGACCGACTCCTGCCTGCATCTACTACTATTACTCCACACATCAACCGCTATCCAGCATGCATCTAGTGTATTAAGTTCATGGAGAAACGGAGTAATGCAATAAGAAAGATGACATGATGTAGACAAGATCTATCTATGTAGAGATAGACCCCATCGTTTTATCCTTAGTAGCAATGATACATACGTGTCGGTTCCCTTTCTGTCACTGGGATCAAGCACCGTAAGATCGAACCCACTACAAAGCACCTCTTCCCATTGCAAGATAAATAGATCGAGTAGGCCAGACAAAACCCAAATATCGGAGAAGAAATATGAGGCTATAAGCAATCATGCATAAAAGAGATCAAATAAACTCAAATACTTTCATGGATATGAAACGATAGATCTGATCATAAACTCAAAGTTCATCGATCCCAACAAACACACCGCAAAAAGAGCTATCTCATATGGATCTCCAAGAGACCATTGTATTGAGAATCAAGAGAGAGGGAGGAAGCCATCTAGCTACTAACTACGGACCCGAAGGTCTACGATGAACTACTCACGCATCATCGGAGAGGCACCAATGGAGGTGGTGAACCCCATCCGAGATGGTGTCTAGATTGGATCTGGTGGTTCTGGACTCTGCGGCGGCTGGATGAATATTTCTTTGATTCCCCTAGGGTTTTGGGAATATTTGGGTATTTATAGAGCAAAGAGCCGGTCCGGGGGGCACCAGAGGTGGGCACAACCCACCAGGGCGCGCCTGGGCCTCCTGGCGCGCCCTGGTGGGTTGTGCTCCCCTCGGGGCACCCCCGGGTGCTTCCAGGGCCCGTTGTGTTCCTTTTGGCCCATAAAAATTCTCCGTAAAGTTTTGTGGCATTTGGACTCCGTCTGATATTGATTTTCTATGATGTAAAAAACATGGAAAAAAACAACAACTGACACTTGGCACTATGTCAATAGGTTAGTACCAAAAATGATATAAAATGACTATAAAATGATTATAAAACATCCAAGATTGATAATATAACAGCATGGAACAATAAAAAATTATAGATACGTTGGAGGCGTATCAGCATCCCCAAGCTTAACTCCTACTCATCCTCGAGTATGGAAGTGATAAAAACAGAATTTTTGATGTGGAATGCTGCCTAACATGTCATGTCATATTTTTTTATAGCATGGAAATTTGGACTTTTATATTGTTCAAAGCAATAGTCTAGTTTTGACATGATAATTTAGATACTCAAGCATATCAACAAGCAACCATGTCTTTCAAAATATAAATGCTAAAATAAGCTATCCCTAGCCCATCATTCTCAATCCTTGATCCATTCATGAAACACACTCGAATATTAGCTACACCCAATACTTACACACGATCATATTGCCTCCTAGTTGGTGCTTTTATAAGAGAAGATGGAGACTCAAATTCAAAAATAAAAATGGCATAAAGTAAAGGAAAGGCCCTTCGCAGAGGGAAGTAGGGATTTGTAGAGGTGCCAGAGCTCAAAGCGAAAAACTTAGAGATAAAAACATTTTGGGATGTGTATCCATCCCACCAACGAAAACGACTTAGAGTTCCCAATACTTTCCATGCTTAGATATATCATAGGCGGCTCCCAAACAGAAAATAAAGTTTATTCCTTTTTCCACCATACTTTCACTTTCCATGGCTAGTTGTATCCATGGTTGCCCTCCATACCAACACTTTCCAAAGAATTTATTATTTGACAACATAAAGTAAATTCATTTTTTTCATTTCGGGACTGGGCATCCCTAATACCTTTGGCTTACTCTCGTGCAATGACAAGTGAATAAACACTCATCTTGAGAATAACTCATCTAGCATGGAAAATATTAGCCACCCCTCACTGCTCCGCGAGCGAAACGAACACACAAAAGAGAAGTTTATTTTTTGAAAATTAGAGATGGCACATGCAAATTTGCTTAGAACAACAAAAGAATACCGCATATAGGTAGATATAGTGGACTCATATGGCAAAACTGGGTTAAAGGTTTTTGGATGCACAAGTAGAGATCATACTTAGTGCAAAATGAAGGCTAGCAAAAGATTGAGAAGCGACCAACCAAGAAACGAATAATCTCATAAGCAAGCATTAAGCATAATTAACACCAAATAATGCACCACAAGTAGGATATAATTTCATTGCATGACTATTGACTTTCGTGCTTGCATAGGGAATCACAAACCTTAACACCAATATTCTTACTAAAGCATAATTACTCAGCAACATAACTCACATATCACATCATCAAATCTCAAAACTATTACTAAGAATCAAGTTTATTTTGTCGAATGATCTTCATGAAAGTTTTTATTATATCCTTCTTGGATATCTATCAATTTGGGACTAATTTTTATGTGTTTCTTTTCATAAACTAAAACAAATATAAGTGAAGATCATGAGCATACAATTTTTTTCTTCTCTGAAAATAATTTAAGTGAAGCAAGAGAGAATTTCTTGAAAATTTGACTAATTCTCAAACAAATCTAAGTGAAGCAAGAGATAATTTCTTCAAAAATACTAAGCACACCGTGCTCAAAAAGATATAAGTGAAGCACTAGAGCAAGTCCATAGCTCAGAAAAATTTAAGTGAAGCATAGAGAGAAATTCTAACAAGTGATGATATAATTTTGGCTCTCTCAAATAAGTGTGTCCAGCAAGGAATCAAGACTTAAAACACAAAATAAAACAAGCAAAGACTCATATCATACAAGACGCTCCAAGCAAAACACATAGTATGTGACGAATAAAAATATAGCTTCAAGTAAAATACCGATGGTTGTTAGAAGAAAGAGGGGATGCCACTCGGGGGCATCCCCAAGATTAGTTGGTTGCTCATCTTTGGATAATAGCTTGGGATGCCGGGGCATCCCCAAGGTTAGGCTCTTCTACTCCTTATTCCTTCATCCATCGTAAGATAACCAAAAACTTGAAAACTTGAATCACACAAAACTCAACAAAACCTTCATGAGATCCGTTAGTATAAGAATAATAAATCACTACTATAACTGTTGTATAAAACCAATTCTCATTTTGTTCTTGCATTATATCTACTGTATTCCAACTTTACTATGGCAAAAACTCATCAAAGAAAACCATAGAGCCATCAAAATAAGCACACAACACAAAGAAAACAGAATCTGTCAAAAACAGAACAGTCTGTAGCAATCTGACTATTTCGAATACTTCTGTAACTCCAAAAATTCTGAAAATTTAGGAAGACCTGAGAAATTCGTATATTGATCTATTGCAATTGGAATGGATATTTTATCTATCTCTGGTAAATAATGATAATTATTTTCGTGGGTGCAAAAGTTTCTGTTTTTTCAGCAAGATCAAAGAACTATCACCCAAGAAGATCCTAAAGGCTTTACTTGGCACAAACACTAATTAAAACATAAAAAAATCATAACAGTAGCATAATTGTGCTAAGACTCAAAAACAGGAAGAAAAAAAGTAAAAATATTTTTTATTCATTGGGTTAACTCCCAACAAGCGCTATAGTTTCACGCCCTTAGCTAGGCATGAAGCAAGGATCTAAGTTTTGTCATCCGTGTCCTTTTGAAAGCAAAGGGAAAATTTCCTATCAATGGCATTTAATTTTCTATTTTGTGAAAGCACATGGCCATTGATAGCAGAAGAAAGATTAAGAACGTTGTGAGAATTCGTATCTAAACTAGCATTCATCTCTTTAATTGTTTCATTTTGATAAAAGAACGTAAGGGTTGTTGATTCAACATTTTCTCCCTTGGGGTGCCCAAATATGGCTTTCATCTTTTCATAAGTATCAATGGCATCCCCTTCAAGAAAACCATTTTCAAATATAGAATCCAACACTTGCTTGAAGGAAGAAGGTAGACCAAAATAAAAACTTTTCAAGTATATCTCTATTTAATATTGGGGAACATAGCTAGCTCGAATTCTCAACAGCCTATCCCAAGCGTCTTTCAAAGATACATCAAGCAAATAACGAAAAATTCCGGGATCATCGAGGGAGTCCTGGATTAGGGGGTGTCCAGATGGCCGGACTATACCTTCAGCCGGACTCCTGGACTATGAAGATACAAGATTGAAGACTTCGTCCCGTGTCCGGGAGGGACTTTCCTTGGCGTGGAAGGCAAGCTTGGCGATACGGATATGTAGATCTCCTACCATTGTAACCGACTTTGTGTAACCCTAACCCTCTCCGGTGTCTATATAAACCGGAGGGTTTTAGTCCGTAGGACAACATATAGAACAACAATCATACCATAGGCTAGCTTCTAGGGTTTAGCCTCTCCGATCTCGTGGTAGATCTACTCTTGTACTACCCATATCATCAATATTAATCAAGCAGGACGTAGGGTTTTACCTCCATCAAGAGGGCCCGAACCTGGGTAAAACTTCGTGTCCCTTGCCTCCTGTTACCATCCGGCCTAGACGCATAGTTCGGGACCCCCTACCCGAGATCCGCTGGTTTTGACACCGACATTGGTGCTTTCATTGAGAGTTCCTTTGTGTCGTCACCGTTAGACTTGATGGCTCCTACGATCATCAATAGCGATGCAGTCCAGGGTGAGACCTTCCTCCCTAGACAGATCTTCATCTTCGGCAGCTTCGCACTGCGGGCCAATTCACTTGGCCATCTGGAGCAGATCGAAAGCTATGCCCCTGGCCATCATGTCAGATTTGGAAGTTTAAACTAGATGGCTGACATCCGCGGGGACTTGATCTTCGACGGATTCGAGCCACTGCCGAGCGCGCCGCACTGTCATGACGAGCATGATCTAGCTCTGCCGCCGAACAGTGCCCTGGAGGCCGCACCCGCATCGGCTTCGACCCTTAATTCGGAGCCAACTGCGCCGATCGAGGATGGGTGGTTGGACGCCGCCTCGGGGGCTGCGATCCCAACAGCGATCGAGCCAAACACCAGCCCCGCACTCCGCGAGACTCGTGACTCCAAGGAGCCAGACTCCTCTCCGGACTCCGAACCCTCTGCGCCCCTGCCGATCGAATCCGATTGGGCGCCGATCATGGAGCTTACTACCGCGGACATCTTTTAGCACTCGCCTTTCGGCGATATTCTGAAGAAACTAAAATCTCTCTCTTTATCAGGAGAGCCCTGGCCGGACTACGGTCATCAAGATTGGGATACAGACGATGAAGAAATTCAAAGCCCACCCACCACCCACTTTGTAGCCACTGTCAACGATTTAACCAACATGCTCGACTTCGACTCCGAAGACATCGACGGTATGGATGCTGATGAAGGAGACGATGAAGAACCAGCGCCTATTGGGCCCTGGAAAGCCACCTCATCATATGACGTATACATGGTGGACGCACCAAAAGATGATGACGAGGAGCGGAAGGACGCACCGAAGGCTTGTTCCCTCGAGAAGCAGTCAAAGCAGCGACGCAAGCGCCGCGCCAAATCCCGCCCTGACAGAAATAACGATCACACAGACCCAGCGCTGGAGCAGGGCGAATCACTGCCGGACAACGACAATCCGGATAATCAAACCGAACAAACAAATTCTATCAAGGATAATGGTCCGGACGACATAACGCCGGACAGACACCCGGAGCAGCAGAATGCCCGTAAAAGGCTTGTTGCCACCGCGAGGAGTCTTAAAAAGCAGAAGCAACGGCTCAAGGCTGCGCAAGACACACTCCAAATCAGATGGAGTAAAATACTCAACACAACAGCGAGGTACGGCGACAATCTCCCCTCGAAGAGCTACCCAAAGCGGAAGCTGCTACCTGAATTCGATGAGGAGGCCTCAGACCCCCCACAACCAAATATCAAAGCAGCCACCTGGCCGGATAGACGACCCCTCTACCAACACAGAGCGGCATACAATGCCACTCACAATACAACACGCGACCCTTGCGAGGGCTCGCACCCAAAGGACGGCGCAACAAGATCTATCAATGGACCACGCAAGCGTGCCCCAGCATACAATGCAACACAACAAACATCCGAACAACGCGGTACACCCAGCTACAGGGGTGCCGCACACCCTCTATGTTTCACCGATGAGGTGCTGGACCATGAATTTCCAGAGGGATTCAAACCCGTAAACATAGAGACATACGACATAACAACATACCCTGGGGTCTAGATTGAGGACTACATCCTTCATATCCATGTGGCTCGAGGAGATGATCTCCACGCCATCAAGTACTTACCCCTCAAGCTCAAAGGGCCAGCTCGTCACTGGCTTAAAGGCCTCCCCGAAAGCTCCATTGGAAGTTGGGAAGAGCTCGAAGACGCCTTTCGGGCAAATTTTCAAGGGACTTATGCCCGACCTCCGGATGCGGACGATTTGAGTCATATAACTCAACAGCCTGGAGAGTCAGCCCGAAAGCTTTGGAACGGGTTTCTTACTAAAAAGAACCAGATTGTCGACTGTCCGGACGCCGAAGCCTTGGCAGCTTTTAAGCATAGCGTCCATGACGAATGGCTCGCCAGACACCTCGGCCAAAATAAGCCGAGAACGATGGCCGCATTAACAAACCTCATGACCCACTTTTGCGCGGGTGAGGACAGTTGGCTAGCCAGATGCAGCACCAGCGACCCCAGTACATCTGAAGTTAGAGATGGAAACGGGAAATCATGGCGCAACAACAATAACAAACGCCGGAATAAAGAAGAAAGCACGAAGGGCACGGTAGTAAACGCCGGATTCAAAAGCTCTCGGCCAGGTCAGCAAAAGCCGCCCTCTAAAGGCACCTGGGATGAACTGTCCAGCCTCAACAAAATTCTGGACCAAGTATGTCAGATCCATAGTACCCCTGGTAAACCTGCTAATCATACCCATAGAGAATGTTGGTCTTCAAGCAGTCCGGCAAGCTCAACGCCGTACACAAGGGGGAGGATACACCAAGTGAAGACGAGGACGAGCCTCCCAAGCAAGACACTGGGGAACAAAAGAAATTTCCACCAGAAGTCAAAACAGTAAACGTGTTACACGTAATCAAGGGGAAAAACGACGCGACACTCCCAGGAAAATATACCCAAGTGCCTGTCGCCGCGAAGTCCTGCCACTGGTCGTCTCAACTGATCACTTTCGACCATCGCGATTACTCAGCAAGTATCCGACACGCAGGATGGGCTGCCCTGGTATTAGACCCAGTAATTGGCGGATATCACTTCACACGAGTCTTGATGGACGGTGGCAGCAGTCTAAACCTAATATATCAGGATACAATCCGCGGGATGGGGTTAGACCCAACACAAATTCGCCATAGCAATACTACCTTTAAAGGAGTAACGCCAGACCGAGGGACTCGTTGTACGGGCTCCCTCCTACTACAAGTTATATTCGGCTCCCCTGATAACTTCCGTCGCGAGCATTTAACCTTCCACATCGCTCCGTTCCAAAGTGGCTATCAAGCACTGCTCGGACGCGAAGCTTTCACTCGCTTTAATGCAATACCACACTACGCCTCCCTCACACTCAAGATGCCCGGTCCATGTGGCATCATTTCAGTGAACAGAAATATCAAGCGATCTCTGCGCGCCGAAGAGAGTGCGGCTGCCTTGGCAGCCGCACACTAAAGGCGCCCGGACCAGCGAAAGCATCCAATAGGTCGTCAAGACCTCAGACACAACTAATCAAGCCCGGCGCCGCTAGTTATACCGAATAAATGGTCACACCCCTATTTGTCTATACAAGGGGCTCAACGCGCGCAGACAAGTGGCAATTTTTTCTCATCTTGAATTATACATGGTTTCTTTAAAAACTATCTTTTTGCACGACAACTTTTTCACCTAAATTCCTCTCTTTTACAGACGATCATCGTGCTACACCCGTCCAGGATACGGCACAACAGAGACACAGGCGCAGACGTGCAGCAGGGACCTGCTCCAAGGATTCTTTTTAGATTAAGACCCTGCGTAAACCTTTTTTACCGTCTCTTGTTGATACATATCCACCATTGAGAAGGATGCTGATGTCTTGGCATGTGGCCACGCCAGAACAATGCACGTACCTGGACACAAGGGGCTTCTTACAAAGGCCATTATTTAGGCCCGGTTTATACCACAAAGACCGAATACCTTAGGGAGTGTTCGGCGTAGCGAGTTTGGCCCTATATGCATCAGCTCCGAATCATTGTCTTTGGTCAAATGTTGGGTTTGCCCGGCTCCTGTCTTTTGGTGCCTTACGTTTCGCTTTACCGGCTAAGGTAGCACCAGGAGAACTACTGCGATTGTGCCCTGGTTCATCTGGACGAGCACCTCAGTAGAGAAAGCCGAAAACTGACTGTCATGATATAGCGTGAGACTGGTCAACCACTCGATGACCCGTTGGAATGTTAGAATTCCTCCACCTTAACAAAGGGCCGTTTTCCGGCCAGGCATGTACGCGCCCCGGGATCGGGAGAGTGCGGAGCCACCATGGGCTATCTAGTAGCCCCACTGTCAAACTCCTATGGCTAAGTGAAAGTGTTAAAGCATTATAGTCCGGTTGCCTCGCTCGCTCCGCTATCACCTCCTTAATAGGACCAAGACGTTGGGTTAAGTGTGAACGCGTGTTTTTTGCGAGCACCTCCGCATTATATGCGTGGGGGTCGAAGCCGACGGCTGCAATCTTTCAGGTTATACACATGTATACATAAACGGCCGCCCAGGAGGCATCATATTACTTTCAGGCAAAAGTATAAAAATAGCCTTATAAAAATTTATAAAAGCATTTCACTTACAATGAGATTACATGTCACTCAAACATAATATTTTTTGAGCACTGGGTCTCTATTAAACGAGCACCCTCAAGAACTTCTGCAAAGTAGTGCTCAGCAGCCATTTGGCCTATGGCCGAATCCCGCACTGCAACAGTGGTAGCATCCATCTCCACCTAGTATGCTTTAACACGGGCAAAGGCCATCTGTGAGCCCTCTATGCACGCCGACCTCTTCATCGCATTAATGCGCGGCACCAAGTCAAGGAACTGCTGCACCAAGCTGAAATAGCTGTTCGGCTTCGGCCTTTCCGGCCATAGCTAATCCACAACATACCTCATGGCGAGTCCGGACAACCTATTCTGTTCGACCCATTCAGCTAATTGGTCAGTCAATGAAAGCGGACGCTCGGGAGAATGGAATTATCTCCAAAACAGCCGGTCTACTTCATGGTCCGTCTGACCTTGGAAGTACTTGACCGCATCGGCAGCGCTCGCCGCCAAATCCATATACACATTCTCTGAACTCCACAGCCGATCCAGAGTGGCATACCGTGGATCTCCGAACTTCCTCCGCAACATAAAGGATTTCCCAACTACAATATCCCCGGCTTCCCGCAGCTCCTCCTTCTTCGCCCTCATAGCAGAGCAGATGTATTTCCTCGTCGCAGCAGCCTTCTCAAGGTCCGATGCCTTCGCCAGGTTTTCCTTTTCAAGAACCCGGCAATGGTCGGCGGCGGCTTTTAATTCTATGGCCATGTTGGCCATCTTATCCCGGCTCTTGCCATGCGCGGCCTTCTCGGCTTTCAACTCTTCGGCCGCCTTCAAAGCAGCCGCATTACCAAACCTTGCTTGTTCCTTGGCTCGGGCAAGTTCCGCCCGCAAGGCTTCAACAGTGGTAGCTCCATCTGCAGTCACAACGTATTAAAGATACTGGCATCATGCTGCTCTTACTATGTGGCGTTTACCAGATAATGACACTTACCCTGTGCCTCGTCAAGCCTTTTGTTAACAAGCTCGATGTCGGCGTCTGCCGCATCCAACTGCCGTTTTAAATTGGCAAACTCGTTAGTCCGGCTAGCCACCGGAGCTTCCATCACCTGCACATAGAGGCAGTATGGTTATTGCCTGGGAATATGATCCTCTGTTCGTCATCGTTTCCGACGACAACCAGAGTCTCAGGGGCTACTATCTACACAGGGCACACCTAGCATGTGCAGGACTATCATACATTATTTTACGTACCTCAAAGCCTATCAGTAGACTCATAAAAGCTTCATGCAATCCGCTTTCGGCGGACGAGATTCTCTCCATCACCGTATTCATCAGCACACGGTGTTCATCTGAGATGGCCGCTCGCCCCACCAACTCCCTCAGAACATCCGATCGCACACCAGATGGTGCTGGACTCTTTTGTCTACTCTCTTCGGGAGCCGGACACTGGGAGCTTCGAGGGTCAATGGGATTATCTTCTGGCCTCACCGGACTCGGAGAGGCCCTCCGTGACGACACTTCGGGGTCGCCCGCTTCCGGAGCGACGGAGTCCGGAGGAGGCGTTTCGCTCTCCATCATCTCTGGAAGAAGATCCCCTGAAGACGAGCTCATTTGAGAGGGGCTAAGGCCCGAACTGCGAAAATATATGCGGTGGTTATTTTCTCAGAAGAAAAAGATGGCATACCTGTACTATTAAAGTATTTTGGGTCACTTACGACTCGCTGGAGAATTGATCCCCCCGCGGACTTTGTGCGGCAAAAGCACCCCCCAAGGTAGGACCCTTTGTGGGAGACTTCTTCTCCTGTTTGGAAGCTTCGGCTTCCGAATCCCCGGGTGTAGTCCTTTTCCTCCTCCGGTCGTCTTCCTTCATGGAGACGCTCGCTCCCTCGGTTAGAATGGGCAGCGTTGGGGGCCCGCGTCCGCCCGTATTATCCTCCCCAGTATCTTCTTTCAAGGGCTCCGGGCAAGGTGCGACCTGGAGCATCTTTTCCAATACCGGATTCTCCAAACCCTCAGGAAGGGGGGCCGAACACCGAATCAACTTCGCCTTTGTTAGCCAGTCCTGGTCAAAAAGCAAACTCTCAGAAATAACTTCGTAACAAGTGAGAGATAGTATGTTCGGCCGGAAGATTCCTTACCTGTTCGGCGACGCAGTTACTTCTCAGGCTCACGTCCTCGGTAATTTCCGGACACTCTACCTGAGGTCCGAAGAATGACTTGTACATCTCCTCGTGTGTCAGGCCGAGGAAATTTTGAATGACAGGCGGTCCCGCAGGATTGAACTCCCACAAGCGAAGGGGCCGGCGTTTGCAAGGCTGGACTTGACGAACCAGCATAACTTGTATTACCACAACCAAACTAAAATCTCCATTGAAGAGATCTCGGGTGCGGCTTTGCAGTATAGGCACGTCCTTGGCTGGACCCCAGCTCAGACCTCTGCTGATCCATGACATCAGTTGTGGTGGAGGGCCTGAGCGGAAAACTGGGGCGGCCGCCCACTTGGCACTTCTAGGAGCCGTGATGTAGAACCACTCCTATAGCCACAATTCAGACACCTCTGGAATGGAACCTTTGGGCCATGGAGCTCCCGTCATCTTGCATATTGAGGAACCTCCACACGCTACATGTTGTCCCTCGATCATCTTCGGCTTTACTTCAAAGGTCTTGAGCCACAGGCCAAAGTGAGGGGTAACCCGGAGGAAGGCCTCACACACGACAATAAATGTCGTGATATGAAGAAAGGAGTCCGGAGCTAGATCATGGAAATCTAGCCCATAATAAAAACATCAAACCCCTGACGAAAGGATCTAGAGTAAGGCCTAGACCTCGGAGGAAGTGGGAGACGAACACGACGTTCTCGTTGGGTTCGGGGGAGGGGACGGCCTGCCCTCGGGCTGGCAGCCGATGCAAAACCTCGGCAGTCAGATATCTGGCCTCCCTCAACTTTTTGATGTCTTCTCCCGTGACGGAGGAAGGCACCCATCGGCCTTGAAGGCTAGATCCAGACATGATTGAAGGTTCGGAGCACCTGACCTGAACTTTGGGTGTTTGAGATTGAGGTGGGGGAAGGATTCGATTGAGCACGGGAGGGAAAAATAAAAGCCTTGTCCCTTATAAAGAGGGTGAATATCAAGCGTCCTCTTCGTGGCCGTTTGGACTTGCCTATAGTCTAGGAGTCCTAGAAGCTGTTGGGTTACCCACGCCCGTATTGATGAGAATCTAGGAATAAGGGGACACGATCTCTGCTTTAACAAGACGTGCCAAGGAAACCGCCTCGCATGACGCGCTGAGGTGGGATAATAAAACAATTCGAATAAAGGCTTGGTCGTGGTGCGTCACACTACGGAATACGTCAGCAGATTAGATTTGTGTAAATATTATTCTCTCTATGGCAATATGTGGAAACTTATTTTGCAGAGCCGGACACTATCTTTGTGTTCAAAATCTTCTATGAAGTACTTGGAGGAGGAACCCGCCTTGCAATGCCGAAGACAATCTGCGCGCCGGACTCGCGGTCATTGAAGCCTGGTTTAGGGGCTACTGAGGGAGTCCTGGATTAGGGGGTGTCCGGATGGCTGGACTATACCTTCAGCCGGACTCCTGGACTATGAAGATACAAGATTGAAGACTTCGTCCCGTGTCCGGGAGGGACTTTCCTTGGCGTGGAAGGCAAGATTGACGATATGGATATGTAGTTCTCCTACCATTGTAACCGACTTTGTGTAACTCTAACCCTCTCCGGTGTCTATATAAACCGGAGGGTTTTAGTCCGTAGGACAACATATAGAACAACAATCATACCATAGGCTAGCTTCTAGGGTTTAGCCTCTCCGATCTCGTGGTAGATCTACTCTTGTACTACCCATATCATCAATATTAATCAAGCAGGACGTAGGGTTTTACCTCCATCAAGAGGGCCCGAACCTGGGTAAAACTTCGTGTCCCTTGCCTCCTGTTACCATCCGGCCTAGACGCATAGTTCGGGACCCCCTACCCGAGTCCGCCGGTTTTGACACCGACAATCATCTTCATCAAAATTGTTAGAGTTTTCCTTAGCAACCCCGGTAAGTCTTTCCATAGCATCATTATTTATGAGCTTAGAGAGGACAGAGGGGTTATCCAAAGTATTGAAACTCAGGAGAAAACCCTTAGCTTCTCTACGGTCGGTCATGGCGATAGAGAAGAGAGTTTAACAGAACGGAAGAAAAATAGCGAACGAAAAAGAGGGCTAATAAAACGGCAAATTTTTGTGAAGTGGGGGAGAGGAAAACGAGAGGCAAATAATGTAAATGGCGAGGAGATGAGATTTGTGATTAGGAACCTGGTACATGTTGAAGATCCTCCCCGGCAACGGCGCCAGAAATTCCTTTTGATATCGCTTGAAGCTACGTCGGTATTTCCCCAAAGAGGAAGGGATGATGCAACACAGCGGTGTTAGGTATTTCCCTCAGATACGAAACCAAGGTTATCGAACCAGTAGGAGAACCAAGCAACACAATGTAAACAGCACCTACACACAAATAACAAGTTCTCACAACCCGACGTGTTAAAGGGGTTCTCAATCCCTTTCGGGGCACGGCGCCTCAGATAGGCAAACATACGTGAGGTAATTTTGAAGTAGATTGATAGATCGAACGTGAAATGAAATAAATAAGGATAAATTGCAGCAAGGTATTTTTGCGTTTTTGGATTAATAGATCTGAAAATAAAAGGCAAATATAAGTAGATCGCAAAGGCAAATATATTAGAAAGTGACCCGGGGCCGTAGGTTTCACTAGTGGATTCTCTCGAGAAAAATAGCAAACAGTGGGTGAACGAATTACTATTGGGCAATTGATATAACTTCAAATACTCATGACGATATCCAGGCAATGATCATTACATAGGCATCACGTCCAAGATTAGTAGACCGGCTCCGGCCTGCATCTATTACTATTACTCCACACATCGACCGCTATCCAGCATGCATCTAGTGTATTACGTTCATGGAGAAATGGAGTAATTCAATAAGAACAATGACATGATGTAGACAAGATCTATCTATGTAGAGATAGACCCCATAGTTTTATCCTTAGTAACAACAATACATATGTGTCGGTTCCCTTTCTGTCACTGGGATCAAGCACCGTAAGATCGAACCCACTACAAAGCACCTCTTCCCATTGCAAGATAAATAGATCAAGTTGGCCAGACAAAACCCAAATATTGGAGAAGAAATATGAGGCTATAAGAAATCATGCATAAAAGAGATAAAAGAAAATCAAATACTTTCATGGATATAAAAAGATAGATCTAATCATAAACTCAAAGTTCATCGATCCCAACAAACACACCGCAAAAAGAGTTACATCATATGGATCTCCAAGAGACCATTGTATTGAGAATCAAGAGAGAGAGGAAGCCATCTAGCTACTAACTACTGACCCGAAGGTCTACAAAGAACTACTCACGCATCATCAGAGAGACACCAATGGAGGTGGTGAACCCCATCGGAGATGGTGTCTAGATTGGATCTAGTGGTTCTGGACTCTGCGGCGGTTGGATGAATATTTCATCGACTCCCCTAGGGTTTTGGGAATATTTTGGTATTTATAGAGCAGAGAGGCGGTCCGGGGGCACCCGAGGTGGGCACAACCCACCAGGGCGCGCCCGGGCCTCCTGGCACGCCCTGGTTGGTTGTGCTCCCCTCGGGGCACCCCGCAGGCGCTACTAGGGCCCATTGCGTTCCTTTTGGCCCATAAAAATTCTCAGTAAAGTTTCGTGGCATTTGGACACCGTTTGATATTGATTTTCCGTGATGTAAAAAACATGGAAAAAACAGCAACTGGCACTTGGCATTGTGTCAATAGGTTAATACCAAAAATGATATAAAATGACTATAAAATGATTATAAAACATCCAAGATTGATAATATAACAACATGGAACAATCAAAAAGTATAGATACGTTGGAGACATATTAGGCGGCGGCAGCGCGGGCAGTCATCAGTGGCGGTGCGGCCGGAAGTGGCGGGCGGAGGCGGGACTCGGCAACAAGTGGCGCGTGGGGAAGCGCCGGCGGCCACAGCAGTGAGCAGCGGTAGGGGCACGCGAGGCGGCGGGGAGGGCAGTGGGCAGCAGGAGGGGCACAGCCATGTGCGGCGAATGGTGAATGCGAGCGCAGGCGGGGCCCGGTCGACAAGCGAGCGCGATGTAGAGAAGCAGCAGCAACATAAGGAAAAAATGGCACAGGGCAACAATGATTGAGCAGCAGGAGGCGGCCGCGAGCCCATGCATGGGCGCGTCCTGGCTGCCGCGTGCGTGGCCGGACGTGGCCTAACGTGGCCAGAGGCGCGACAGCGTGCGCACGGGAGCGAACTCTGGGCGCGGCCGCGGGAGGTAGCGGACAACGGCTTACGGCAACAGATCAAAGGGGATAAGCAGGAGAAACAATCAAGGGCACCGCGAAGCTCGTGGGCGCGTTCGGGGAGGCCAGGGCGGTTCGGTGGTGGTGGACCTGACGATGACGACCGACGGTAGAGGTTGAAGAAGGCGGTCGATTCGGTCGAGGTGGGAGCTCCGAGCTCGAGCTGATCCGCGTAGGGGAAGCAGGGGAGGCAGATGCATCTCTTGGTGCAAGCTCGTCCGGAGGGGACGACGACGACCACGGGGATGATGATGCAGCGATGACGACAGCAGCTTGGACGGGGTGAATCGGGAGAGGGAATGGACGAGGGGAAGAAGAGAGGCTAGGGTACCGGGAGGGGTGCGTTGGCGACGTCCTTTACCATGGGAAGGAACCGCGGGATGGCCGACACGTGTGCATCGGCAACGTGAATGAACGCTCTACCTCCAGCGCGATGGGGATGAACAGAGGTTAGGGATGGTGCAGTGGTGGGCTGGGCTAGCCACTGTACATACTGGGCTAAAGTGCACAATATCATTTCCCTTCAATCTTTTTGCTAGCTCCTGTTTGTATTTAATTTTGGCACTAAATAAATTTTTGCCAGGGTTAAAACTTGGTTCATAATTCCTTTGCAAAATTGTGGTGCTCTACAAAAACTCTTAGGGTATTCGGAAAGGTTTAAACATTTTTTAGAATTTGAAAGGGCCAATTTATTTGCTGCTAGCCCGCCTTCTAAATTGCTAGGGATTAATTGGTGGGTCAAATAATGTTGGGTTCAACATGACAATGATCAGCGGAATTCATAGAATATTGTGAACATTTTAGTTTTACTGTTTGATGAAATAATTTATTTGACTTTAATTTAAATCTTGAATTTGAACCCGGTTGGGATCAAGGTGAGGTTTAGCAATTTTAATTTTGATGACATGGCACCATCAGTGTGTGATTACCATAGCTTAACTATCGGGGTGTTACAATTCTCCTCCACCACAAGAAATCTTTTCCCAAGATTTAAGAGGGGAAGTAAGGGGGAAAGTTGTGGTCACGTAATTCTAATGGATCCTTTTGTTCCTAGTTGCTCTTCTCAAAGTGGTCGATCCATTACAATGACATATTCATTTCTCTACTTCAGGTCATCATGAAGAAGTCAGCATCCTTTCGTCGGGAACTCCATCATACTTACGAAAGAATAACGGGTGGGTATTCTGGGAGAACGGACCCAAGGTAACATCGGGGAAGGTGGCGGAAAGTAACTCTCAAATTGAAACTTAAGAAATTATCGAGAGCAAAGTAAGGAGGTATCATGGGAAGTTTTGAGCGGCTAGGCAATCGTTTGATGCCTGTTACGGGGCGTGAAAGGGGTTCAAAGCAACATGAATAAGTATTGTATCTGATACCAGAATTGATGATCTCTCGGAAGGTGGCTCGTGAATTACATACGGGGCCATACACGAGGAACAACCTTGGGAACAGAGTCAGGTTTCGATCCTGTGGAACTGTGGGTTATGGGCCCACCATGTGGGTTAAAAGTAGGAAGGCGGTGACATCTTACACGATCATGTAAGCAAGGCATGTCAGAGGATAGCATGTCAGTTATGTTGGCAACAACATCGGTATGAAGGGTGAGGGACGAAGAGAACCATTCTCCTGCTCGTTGGACGAGGGGGACCAATAGGCAAAGTTCTTGTCCATTGGTGGTTACCGGAATGTCATCAATAATAGTAACAGGGTCTTACCGACACGATTGTACACCTAGGTGTTTACATAAGCATAAGAATATTACTGCTTAGATCATATAGATTACCAGAAAGGTTAAACAAGACAATGGAAAGGAAAATGTGTTTAAACACATATTTCAGGGATATATCCTTCCCAAGGACAAATAGAGAATGATATCCATGACAGGGTATAAAGTAGAAAACCCTTTAGGTAAGGGGAGAGTAATTTCATGACGTTACCCATACAACGGTGTTTGGATAATTGATAAGGAAATTTTAGCATTGTGCTTCAAATGTTTTTATTGAAATTCGGAGTACCACAGACATGCTTCGAGATAGCATTGACATGGTCTTCAAGAAAAGGTCAGTCTTTGGATATACAAAGGATCCATCAGGAACAACTTATAAAATAAGTCTTACAATTTCCTCAGGGGAGAATGGTTAACCTTGCCAAAAAGAAAACTATAAAAATAGGGCCTCGGGCCAGGTGTGCTAGGCCTGACATCATCTTACTTGGTTATAGAAAGACCAATGTTATAACTCCTAGAAATATGTTCCAACCATCATATCTGACCGAGATTCAGATCTGATCGGTGTCTGGATACCTCAGACTCCGGATGCCTGAGAAGAAAAAGGTGCAACACAACATGATGGGATGACATTGTAAGATTCTAGGGAAATGAACTATGGAAGCAAGTTCCGAAACAAGAGTTCATCATTAAAACCAAGGAGAGGATGAAGAGGTGGCTGATGGACTCAGCGACAATCCATCGAGATTTCCAAAAAGACGGATTCCCACAATTATGAGAACAAGGAGATAACATTTGTTAGATCAAATGTTATATTGATTTATGCTCGAGGAAAACATACACAATTAAACATTGGTTTACAGGTGCACGCGAGATATAGGCTTAGGTAGCATGATGAGTGCTAGAATGGTGATTCAATAACTAATAGTCTAAGAATGAACTATTGATCATTAACTTCAAAGCAATAGGGTTGCTAGAAGTACAGAATCCAAACAGCACCGTTCACCTGTTGGTATCTGATACGTCCATTTTGCATCATGTTTTCATACTATCATTTATGATGTTTTTATCCATAATAATGCTTTTTGGAGTAATTCTAATGCCTTTTCTCTCATAATATGCAAGGTATACACAAAGAGGGAGAATTCCGGCAGCTAGAAATCTGGACCTGGAAAAGCTACGTCAGGCTACCTATTCTGCACAACTCCAAACAAGCTGAAACTTAACGGAGAATTTTTATGGAATATATGAAGAATATTGGAGTAAATAAGTACCAGAGGGTGCCCACCAGGTGGGCATAACCCACCCGGGCGCGCCAGGGAGCCTAGGTGCGCCCTGGTGGGTTGTGCTCACCCAGGCCCACCTCTGGTGCCCATCTTCTGGTATATAAGTCATTTTGACCTATAAAAAATAACGAGAGGACCTTCGGGATGGAGCGCCACCGTCTCGAGGCGGTACCTGGGCAGGAGCACTTTTGCCCTCCGGCGGAGCGATTCCGCCGGGGGAACTTCCCTCCCAGAAGGGGAAATCATCGTCCTCATCATCACCAACAACTCTCCCATCTTGGGGGGCAATCTCCATCAACATATTCAATAACACCATCTCATCTCAAACCCTAGTTCATCTCTTGTGTTTAATCTTGTTACCAGAACTATAGATTGGTGCTTGTAGGTGACTAGTAGTGTTGATTACATCTTGTAGTTGATTACTAAATGGTTTATTTGGTGGAATATTATATGTTCAGATCCAATATGCTATTTAATACCCCTCTGATCTTGAGCATGTTTATCACTTGTTAGTAGTTACTTTTGTTCTTGAGGTCACGGGAGAAATCATGTTACAAGTAATCATGTGAACTTGATATGTGTTCGATATTTTGATAGTATGTATGTTGTGATTCCCTTAGTGGTGTCATGTGAATGTCGGCTACGTGACACCTCACCATATTTGGGCCTAAGGGAATGCATTGTGGAGTATCAATTAGATGATGGGTTGCGAGAGTGACAGAAGTTTAAACCCCAGTTCATGCACTATTCCGTAAGGGACCCATTGGATCCAAAAGTTTAATGCTATGGTTAGAATTTATTCTTAATACTTTTCTCGTAGTTGTGGATGCTTGTGGGAGGGTTAATCATAAGTAGGAGGTTTGTTCAAGTAAGAACAACACCTAAGCGCCGATCCACCCACATATCAAATTATCAAAGTACCGAACACAAATCAAACCAATATGATGAAGTGATTAGATGAAAATCCCGTGTACCCTCAAGAACGCTTTGCTTATCATAAGAGACCGTTTTGGGCTGTCCTTTGCCTTAAAAGAATTGGGCTACCTTGCTGCACTTTTGCTACTATTATCGTTACTTACTCGTTACAAATTATCTTGTTATCAAACTACTCTGTTACTTACAATTTCAGCACTTGCAGACATTACCTTGCTGAAAACGACTTGTCATTTCCTTATGATCCTCATTGGGTTCGACACTCTTACTTATTGAAAAGAGCTACAATTGATCCCCTATACTTGTGGGTCATCAAGGCTATTTTCTGGCACCGTTGCCGGGTTGTGAAGTGCCTTTCGTAAGTGGAATTTGGTAAGGAAACATTTATATAGTGTGCTGAAATTTACTGTCACTTGTTACTATGGAAAACAATCATTTGAGGGGTTTGTTTGGGGTATCTTCACCTCGACCGGAACCACAATTAGCTACCCCTGAACCTACTGCACCTACTGAAAATATTGAATATGAAATTCCTTCGGGTATCATAGAACAACTGCTGGCTAATCCTTATGCAGGAGACAGAACCGAACATTCTGATATGCACTTGATATACATATATGGAACAAATTTGTGGATTGTTCAACCTTGCAGGTTTAACCGGAGATGAAGTTATGAAGAAGGTTTTCCCTTTATCTTTGAAGGGAAAAGCATTGGCATGGTATAGGCTATGCAATGATATTGGATCCTGGAGTAGGAATTGATTGAAATTGGAGTTCCATCAAAAAATTTATCCTATGCATCTAGTTCATCATGATTGAAATTATATATATATATAATTTTTGGCCTCATGAAGGATAAAGTATCGCTCTATCTTGGGGGAGGCTTAAGTCAATGTTATATTCATGCCCCAATCATGAGCTCTCAAGAGAAATTATTATCCAGAATTTTTATGCCCGGCTTTCTCATAATGATCGATCCATGCTTGATTCTTCTTGTGTTGGTTTTTTGTAAAGAAGACTATTGAATTCCGGTGGGATCTTTTGGAAAGAATTAAATGCAACTCTGAAGATTGGGAACTCGACAAAGGTAAAGAGTCAAGTATTAAGCTAAAGTATGATTGTGTTAAATCTTTTACGAGTACCGATGCTTTTCAAAAGTTTAGCAGTAAATATGGACTTGACTATGAGATAGTAGCCTCCTTTTGTGAATCATTTGCTACTCATGTTGATCTCCCTAAAGAGAAGTGGTTTAAATATCACCCACCTATTAAAGAAGAAATTAGAGAACCGATACCAGTTAAAGAAGAAACTATACTTTACAATATTGATCCAGTTGTTCCTACTCCTTACATTGAGAAACCACCTTTCCCTGTTAGGATAAAGGAACATGCTAAAGTTTCAACTGTGGTTAAAAAAGTTACATTAGAACACCTAAACCTGATGAAAAAATTAAAGTAGAACCTAGTATTGCTATGGTTAAGGATCTCTTGGACAAAAATGTAGATGGGCATGTTATTTACTTCTTGAAGAAGCTGCTAGAATTGCCAAACCTGATAAAAAGGATAAACATAGACCTGTTGTTGGCATGCCCGTTGTCTTAGTCAAAATAGGAGATCATTGTTATAATGGTTTATGTGACATTGGTGCTAGCGTGAGTGCTATTCCTTATTCCTTATATCAAGAAATTATGAATGATATAGCACCCACAGAGATAGAAGACATAGATGTTACTATTAAACTTGCTAACAGAGACACTATATCACCAATTGGGATTGTTAGAGATGTGGAAGTCTTGTGTGGGAAAATAAAATGCCCTACTAATTTTATTGTTCTTGGTTCCCCACAAAATGACTTTTGTCCCATTATCATTAGTAGACCTTTCTTGAACACCGTTAATGCTAAAATAGATTGTGAAAAGCAAATTGTCGGTGTTAGTTTTGGTGATGAGTCTCATGAGCTTAATTTTTCCAAGTTTAGTAGAAAGCTTCATGAAAAAGAATTGCCTAGTAAGGATGAAATAATTGGTCTTGCTTCTATCACCGTGCCTCCTACTAATCCACTAGAACAATATTTTCTAGACCATGAAAATGATATACATATGCGTGAAAGAATTGAAATAGATAAAAAAATTCTTTGAACAACGTCCTCATCTTAAACACAATTTGCCTATTGAAACTCTAGGAGGTCCTCCTCCACCTAAAGGTGATCCTGTGTTTGAATTAACACAATCGCCAGACACTTTGAAATATGCTTATCTTGATGAAAAGAAGATATATAATGTTATTATTAGTGCTAACCTTTCAGAACATGAAGAAGAAAGATTATCGAAAGTTCTAAGGAAGCACCGAGCTGCTATTGGATATACTCTTGATGATTTAAAGGGCATTAGTCCCACTCTATGTCAGCACAAAATTAATATGGAACCTGATGCTAAACCCATCGTTGATCACCAATGTAGGTTAAATCTGAAAATGAAGGAAGTGGTAAGAACGGAAGTCTTAAAACTTCTGGAAGCAGGGATAATCTATCCTATAGCTGATAGTAGATGGGTAAGTCCTTTTCATTATGTCCCTAAGAAAGGAGGTATAAATGTTGTTCCTAATGATAAGAATGAACTTATTCCACAAAGAATTGTTACATGCTATAAAATGGTAATTGATTTTAGAAAATTAAACAAAGCAACTAGAAAAGATCATTACCCTCTGCCTTTTATTGATAAAATGCTAGAAAGATTATCTAAGCACACACATTTTTTTGCTTTCTTGATGGATATTCTGTTTTTTCACAAATACCTGTTTCTCAACCTGATCAATAAAAGACCACTTTTACTTATCACTTTGGAACTTATGATTATAGACATATACCTTTTGGTTTATGCAATGCACCTGCTACCTTTCAAAGATGTATGACTGCTATATTCTCTAACTTTTGTGAAAAGATTGTTGATGTTTTCATGGATGATTTCTCTGTTTATGGGAAGTCATTTGATGATTGTTTAAGCAATCTTGACCGAGATTTTCAGAGATGCGAGAAAACAAATCTTGTCTTGAATTGGGAAAAGTGCCACTTTATGGTTAAGCAAGGCATTGTCTTGGGCCATAAAATTTCTGAAAGAGGTATTGAAGTGGACAAAGCTAAGGTTGATGCAATTGAGAAAATGCTATGTCCTAAAGATATCAAAGGTATTCGTAGTTTCTTAGGTCATGCTGGTTTCTATAGAAGATTTATCAAAGACTTTTCTAAAATCTCTAGGCCTCTTACAAACCTTTTGCAAAAGGATGTCCCTTTTGTTTTTGATGATGATTGTTTAGAAGCCTTTGAAACACTCAAGAAAACCTTAATTTCTGGACCTATTGTTCAACCACCTGATTGGAACTTGCCTTTTGAAATTATGCGTGATGCTAGTGATTATGCTGTTGGTGCTGTTCTAGGACAAAGAGTTGATAAGAAACTGAATGTTATTCATTATGCTAGTAAAACTGTAGACAGTGCTCAACGAAACTATGCTACTACTAAAAAAGAATTCTTAGTAGTGGTGTTTGCTTGTGCTAAATTTAGATCTTATATTGTTGATTCAAAAGTAATTGTTCACACAGATCATGCTGCTATTAAATATCTTATGGAAAAGAAAGATGCTAAACCTAGACTTATTCGATGGGTTCTCTTGCTACAAGAATTCGATTTACATTTCACTGATAAAAAAGGAGCTGAGAACCCCGTAGCTGATAACTTGTCTAGGCTTGAAAATGTGCTTGATGACCCACTACCTATTGATGATAGCTTTCCTGATGAGCAGTTAGCTGCAATAAATGTTGCTCATAACACTTCTTGGTATGCTAACTATGCTAATTACATTGTTGCTAAATATTTACCACCTAGCTTTACATACCAACAAAAGAAAAAAAATCTTTTATGATTTAAGACATTACTTTTGGAATGACCCACATCTTTATAAAGAAGGAGTAGATGATATTATTAGACATTGTGTACCTGAGCATGAACAGGGACAAATCCTACGGAAATGTCACTCCGAAGCATATGGAGGACATCATGCTGGAGATAGAACTTCTCACAAGGTATTGCAATCTGGATTTTATTGGCCTACTCTTTTCAAGGATGCCCATAAGTTCGTCTTATCTTGTGATGAATGTCTAAGAATAGGTAATATCAGTAAGTGTCAAGAAATGCCTATGAATTATTCACTTTTTGTTGAACCATTTGATGTTTGGGGATTTGATTACATGGGACCTTTTCCTTCCTCTAATGGGTATACACATATTCTTCTTGTTGTTGATTATGTTACTAAATGGGTAGAAGCTATTCCAACCAGTAGTGCTGATCACAACACATCTATTAAAATGCTTAAGGAAGTTATTTTCCCAAGGTTTGGAGTCCCTAGATATTTAATGACTGATGGTGGTTCACACTTTATTCATGGTGCTTTTCGTAAAATGCTTGCCAAGTATGATGTTAACCATGGAATTGCATCACCTTATCATCCTCAATCTAGTGGTCAAGTTGAACTTAGCAATAGAGAAATAAAGTTAATTTTACAAAAGATTGTCAATAGGTCCAGGAAGAATTGGTCTAAGAAATTAGATGATGCACTTTGGGCTTATAGAACAACATATAAAAATCCTATGGGTATGTCTCCTTATAAAATGGTTTATGGAAAAGCTTGTCATTTGCCTCTAGAGTTAGAACATAAAGCATATTGGGCAATCAAAGAACTCAACTATGATTTCAAACTTGCTGGTGAAAAGAGGTTATTTGATATTAGCTCTTTAGATGAATGGAGAACCCAAGCTTACGAAAATGCTAAGTTGTATAAATAAAAAGTTAAAAGATGGCATGATAAAAGAATCCAAAAGAGTGAGTTTAAAGTTGGAGAATATGTTATTTTGTACAACTCTCATTTTAGATTCTTCACAGGAAAACTCCTCTCAGAATGGGAAGGGCCCTATGTTATCGAGGAGGTTTATCGGTCTGGGGCCATCAAAATAAATAATGTTGAAGGTACTAACCCGATGGTTGTTAACGGGCAACGAATAAAACATTATATCTCAGGTACGCCCATTAATGTTGAAAGTAATATTATCCAAACTTTGACACTGGAAAACACATAAAAGAGTCCTTTCGGAACACTCCAGAATCGTGAAAATAAGGAGGTACGTGATACGATAAGTAAACGGACTCCAAAAAATCCATAAAAATATTTTTTGTTAGTTTTGGAATATTTAGAAAAATAGGAAAATAAGAAACTTCCAGGAAGCATACCCTGGTGGGCACAAGACACCAGGGCACGCATGGCTTGCCAAGCGCACCCAGGTTCCGGACTCCGTTTTTCTACAGTTTGCTTGTTTCCCAAGATAAAAAATCTTTATGTATCCCCCGAACCTATTAACCACCGTATCACGGAGAAATCCTCTGTTCTCTTTTCTTGCTGCTTTTGGTCAGATATGTTGAGCCATGCATCATGTCTTTCTCACCCTCCAACAATGGAGAAGAAGATGCAGGGGTGTTTCAAGAGGATCTAAGGAGAGAGGAAGCCGAAGAAGTTGCTATGGAGGAAGAAGAGGAAAATCCTTTTGGGGTCCACTCTCTGGCTTCTGAGAGAGGGACATTGGCTAGAATATCCACTCATCCGAATCCTCATCAAGCTATGATACCATCAAATAATCAAGAGAGCCTCTAAGTGCAAGAAGAAACCTGCTATCTCTTGAGCTCGTGTTGGTTTTTCCCTTGAAGAGGAAAGGGTGATGCAGCAAAGGACCATAAGTATTTCCCTCAGTTTTGAGAACCAGTGTATCAATCCAGTAGGAGACTATGCAACAAGCCACTGAATACCTGCACAAAAAAACACCAACTTGCAACCAACACGACAAAGGGGTTGTCAATCCCTTCACTGTTATTCGCAAAGTGAGATCTAATAGAGATGGATAAACGATAAAGTAATATTTTTGGTATTTTTGGTTTATGGAACGGAAAGTAAAAGATTGCAGAGTAAGGTAAATAGGAAACTAAAAGTCTAGATTGGAAACTTATATGATGGAAAATAGACCTGTGGGCCATAGGTTTCACTAGTGGCTTCTCTCAAGATAGAAGTTATTACGGTGGGTGAACAAATGACTGTCGAGCAATTGATAGAAAAGCGCAAAGTTATGACGATATCTAAGGCAATGATCATGAATATAAGAATCACGTGCGTGTCAAGTAGACCGAAACGATTCTGCATCTACTACTATTACTCCACACATTGACCGACTCCTGCCTGCATCTAGAGTATTAAGTTCATAAGAATAGAGTAACGCATTAAGCAAGATGACATGATGTAGCGGGATTAATTCAAGCAATATGATGAAAACCCCATCTTGTTATCCTCGATGGCAACAATACAATTCGTGCCTTACTGCCCCTACTGCCACTGGGAAAGGACACCGCAAGATTGACCCCAAAGCTAAGCACTTCTCCCGTTGCAAGAAAAACCAATCTAGTTGGCCAAACCAAATCGATAGTTCGAAGAGACTTGCAAAGATATCAAATCATGCATATAAGAATTCAGAGGAGATTCAAATAATATTCATAGATAAGCTGGTCATAAATCCACAATTCATCGGATCTCGGCAAACACACTACAAAAGAGTATTACATCGAATAGATCTCCAAGAACATCGAGGAGAACTTTGTATTGAGAATCAAAGAGAGAGAAGAAGCCATCTAGCTACTAGCTATGGACCCGTGTGTCTGAAGTGAACTACTCACACTTCATCAGAGAGGAAATGGTGTTGATGTAGAAGCCCTCCGTTATCGATTCCCCCTCCAACAGGATGCTGAAAAAGGCTCCAAGATGGGATCTCACGGGTACAGAAGGTTGCGGCGGAGGAAAAGAGGTTTCATGGCTCCCTGGATGTTTTTGGGGTATAAGAGTATATATAGGTGAAAGAATTAGGTCAGGGGAGCTACTAGGGGCCCATAAGGTCGGGGGGCGCGCCCCACCCCCTGGGCACGTCCTCCATCCTTGTGGCCGCCTCGAAGCTCCTCTGACTTGTACTCCAAGTCTCATGGGCGTCTTTTGGTCCAAGAAAAATCAGGGCAAAAGTTTTATTCTGTTTGGACTCCATTTGGTATTCCTTTTCTGCGAAACTCTAAAACAAGGAAAAAAACAGAAACTGGCATTGGCCTCTAGGTTAATAGGTCAGTCCCAAAAATCATATAAAATAGCATATATAGCATGGAACGATCAAAAATTATAGATACGGTGTAGATGTATCAAAACCCCACCAAGAAGGCTTTTACATAGGTTACATCGTAACAATTTTCGCAATATGATTCATAACTATGGGTTCGAGAATACTCCTCGTTGGCACATACCGTCCAATTCGGACATATCTCACCCGAGAGAAAACAGTGCAGGAACAAATCCCTGGGGCCCAGAAAATAAGCACATAATGGCTGAAGTGAAGAAGAACAGTCAGGTACTTAATCAAGCCCTTCAGGAGATCAAAGATTTGAAAGATCTACTCATGGTTATATTGGAGAATACTACACCACCACCACCTTCTTCTTCATCACCAAAAGAAAATTGAGTATCGGTATGGGCACTCCCATTGGCTTCTGCCAAGCTTTGGGGAGGTGCCTGGGTATCGTATCATCCCCACTATCTTTTGCCTTTACTTATTTTAGTTCGATCATTTGCTTTAAATGAATAAAAGTTTAGTTTGATCCTTTCTTTTCGTGAGTTTTCTTAGTGATCTATCCTTGTAATCATGTGCGAGATATATAATGAAGTTTAATTTGAGTTTTTGTTTTCTTTACTTTCAAGTTGATTTAAAAAGAAGGGAAATAAATAAGAGAAAGGAAATAAATGAAAAAGATCATATGCTGATCTTATGATAGGTGATGACACCACATAAGGAAAAGTATAAGTAGACAATTTTGTTAGAGATTGAGAAACATAGCATTAGTCAATGATGCAACTCATGAAAGAATTAATAAGGGAAGAGAAGATTCACATATAAATATACTATCCTAGAAATCTTTTGTGATTGTGAGCCTTCATCAAAATATTATATGCCAAAATTGTTGACGTTGGACAAGGAAGACAACCTAATGGTTTATGTTTGTTTATATTCACATAGAAGTCATGTTGTCATGGATCCTTTAACACGTGGTGCTTGCCCCTATCTTTGCTAGCCAAAAATTCCGCACTAAGTAGAGATACTACTTGTGCATCCAAAAACCCTTAAATCCAAATCTTATTTTCCAGAGTTCACCATACCTACCTAGGGATTGAGAAAGATCCCTCAAGTAAGTTGTCATCGGTGCAAAAAGGCAATAAAAATGCTTCTAAAAGTGTGAGATCATTTAGTGTAAGAGAAAATTGAGCGTTGTACGAACTTGTGATGGTGAGGAATAAAAGTGACATACTGCATAATAAAGGTTGCTATCATAAGGGGCAATGCAATGTGACATTCTTTTTCACTAAAGGGTTGAGCATACAAACAAATAAGCGCATGGCAACCTCTGCTTCCCTCTGCGAAGGGCCTATCTTTTACTTTTATGTATTTACTTTTATGCAAAGAGTCAAAGTTTTCTATCTATTCCTTTTTAATTTTTCTCCTTTGGCAAGCATCATGTGGTGAGGAAAGATCTAGGCACATATGTCCAGTTGAATATATATAACATGAGTTATTATTGTTGACATCACCCTTGAGGTGAATACGTTGGGAGGCGAAACTACAAGCCCCTATCTTGCTATGTGTTCGGTTGAAACGTTTTGCTCATGTGTACGCGGTGAGTGTTAGCAATCATGGAATACTATATGATGGTTGAGTATGTGGACTTGCCTAAAGGCTCCGATACGTGACCCTTCCTGAAAAGATCATGAATTGTAGTTGCAAAGTTGACTGAGAACATAGTTTGTTAGTTTCTAATAGAGTTTTTGCTTTATACTTCAATAGTGTGATGAATTGTCACTTGTTCATGAGAAGTCTATGATAAAAGTTCTATATAAGAGTCTTATGTTTACATTTGTTGCTGTTATAATAATCAACATGATGCTTCTATGTCCATATTTTGTTTTTATCAACACCTCTCTCTCTAAGCATGTGGACATGTTTTTCAATTTCGGTTTTCGCTTGAGGACAAGCGAGGTCTAAGCTTGGGGGAGTTGATACGTCCATTTTGCATCATGTTTTCATACTGTTATTTATGATGTTTTTATCCATGATAATGCTTTTTGGAGTAATTCTAATGCCTTTTCTCTCATAATATGCAAGGTATACACAAAGAGGGAGAATTCCGGCAGTTGGAAATCTGGACCTGGAAAAGCTACGCAGGCTACCTATTCTGCACAACTCAGAACAAGCTAAAACTTCACAGAGAACTTTTATGGAATATATGAAGAATATTGGAGCAAATAAGTACCATAGGGCCCCCACCAGGTGGGCACAACTCACCTGGGCGCGCCAGGGAGCCTAGGCGCACCCTGGTGGGTTGTGCTCACCCAGGACCACCTTCGGTGCCCATCTTCTGGTATATAAGTCATTTTGACCTAGAAAAATAAGGAGAGGACTTTCGGGACGGAGAGCCACTGTCTCGAGGCGGAACTTAGGCAGGAGCAATTTTGCCCTCCGGTGGAGCGATTCTGCCGGGAGAACTTCCCTCCCAGAGGGGGAAATCATCGTCCTCATCATCACCAACAACTCCCCCATCTTGGGGAGGGCAATCTCCATCAACATCTTCAACAACACCAACTCATCTCAAACCCTAGTCCATCTCTTGTGTTCAATCTTGTTACCAGAACTATAGATTGGTGCCTGTGGGTGACTAGTAGTGTTGATTACATCTTGTAGTTGATTACTATGTGGTTTATTTGGTGGAACATTATATGTTCAGATCCAATATGCTATTTAATACCCCTCTGATCTTGAGCATGTTTATCACTTGTGAGTAGTTACTTTTGTTCTTGAGGTCACGGGAGAAATCATGTTGCAACTAATCATGTGAACTTGATATGTGTTCGATATTTTGATAGTATGTATGTTGTGATTCCCTTAGTGGTGTCATGTGAACGTCGACTACATGACACTTCACCATATTTGGGCCTAAGGGAATGCATTTTGGAGTAGCAATTAGATGATGGGTTGCGAGAGTGACAGAAGCTTATGTAGGATTGAAAGTATGTCTAGAGGGGGTGATTAGACTACTTGACCAAATAAAAATCAAGCCTTTTCCCAATTTTATGTATTAGCAGATTTTAGCAACTTAACACAAGTCAAGGAATCAACCTACCACATGAAATTCTAAGAGTATACAAGCGGAATGTAAATCATTGCATATGAAGGTAAAGGGGAGGAGTTTGGAGGGAGCAAACACAATGTAGGCACGGAGATTTTTGGTGTGGTTCCGATAGGTGGTGCTATCGTACATCCATGTTGATGGAGACTTCAACCCACGAAGGTTAATGGTTGTGCGAGTCCACGAAGGGCTCCACCCAGGAAGGGTCCACGAAGAAGCATCCTTGTCTATCCCACCATGGCCATCGCCCACGAAGGACTTGCCTCAATTGGGTGGATCTTCACGAAGTAGGCGATCTCCTTGCCCTTACAAACTCCTTGGTTCAACTCCACAATCTTGACGGAGGCTCCCAAGTGACACCTAACCAATCTAGGAGACACCACTCTCCAGAAGGTAATAGATGGTGTGTTGATGATGAACTTCTTGCTCTTGTGCTTCAAATGATAGTCTCCCCAACACTCAACTCTCTCTCACAGATTTGGATATGGTGGAAAGATGATTTGAGTGGAAAGCAACTTGGGGAAGTCTAGAGATCAAGATTCTTGTGGTTGGATTCGAATGTCTTGGTCTCAACACATGAGTAGGTGGTTCACTCTCAGAAAATGACTAGTGGAAGTGTAGGCATGTTCTGATGGCTCTCTCTTGAATGGAGAGGAGGGTGTAGGGGTATATATAGCCTCCACACAAAATCTAACTGTTACACACAATTTACCAAACTCGGTGGGACTGAATAGTGAAACTTGGTCAGACTGATATGGTTCAAAATGTGGACGTTAGGCTTTTTGGTGGGACCGACATGATCAACTCGGTGGGACCGATGCGTTAGGGTTGGGGCATAACTTGACCTCGGTTTGACCGATTACTTCAACTCAGTGAGATCGATTTCAGTAGCAAGCAAACAGAGAGTTGGTTAGGCAAACTCGGTGGGACCGATCGCTCATTTCGGTGAGATCGAAACATTACAAAAAGGAAACAGAGAGTTTGCATTGCGAACTCGATGGGACCGATCGCTCATCTCGGTTGAACCGAAATGTTACGAAAGGAAACAGAGAGTTTGCAATCCCATCTCGGTGAGACCGAGATCCCTATCAGTGAGACTGAACTGATTAGGGTTTATGGCTATGGCTATGTCAAGTGAACTCGGTGGCACCGGATGAATCAAATCGGTGCGACCGAGTTTGACTTTATGTTTAGGACATATGTGGAATCGATAGAGTGGTTGAGGGCTTTGGAGCATATTACTAAGACTTTGAGCAAGCAAGCCATTAAGAAACACCTCATCCCCTTTTAATAGTATTGGCTTTTCCTATGGACTCAATATGATCTTGGATCACTAAAATGAAAATGTAGAGTCTTGAGCTTTTGCCAATATGTGTCCTTAGCACTTTGAGGGGTCCACATCTCTTTTCCATGCCATGCCAATCATTGAACTTTCTGAAATGATTATCTTGAAAGAATATTAGTTCAATGAGCTATATGTTGTTAACAATTACCAAAACCACCCATGGATTAGTTGCACTTTCAATCTCCCCCTTTTTGGTAATTGATGACAACATATAGATCAAAGCTTCGACAAATGATAATAAGAATGAAATACATCGTTGCTTTGAGAAGTATGTGATAAGAAAGAGCTCCCCCTAAATTTGTGCATTATTTAAAATTTTCTTTTGAATGCAAATGGACAATCGATTAGGATCATGGGTTACTCTTACATGCAACATACATCTTGGTGGAGCGCTCAAAATGATAGAATATGGAATATGCACTCATCACCAAGGCAAGATATGAATGATCATACATAAGAGATAGAATATCATTATTCAAGCACAAACATTAAAGTGTGATATGATCAAGCACATGACCATACAAGTATCTCTCACACACATAAGTACAGTATCAACCGAACAAGCAAGCAAACAAAGTAGCAAGAGAGGCAAAAAGAATCAAAACACTCTCTCTCGAAGCCTATGACCTATACACTTTCTCCCCCTTTGGCAACAAGTTACCAAAAAGCTTGAAAATGCATAGTGCTATGCAGCTCTCTAAGCTTGATCTCTGGGAGCTCCGGAGTGCGAAGGTCGCATGGAGAGGAGTCCTGCAGTGAATGCATCTGAAGAGGTCTGAGGAGCTGGTGGAGTTGCAACTTGAGGAGCAACTGAGGTGGTAGCTGCAGGTGCTAACACTATAGATCTGGGAGCAGTAGCAACTGGCACAGCTGTGGACCTTGGTCCCCTTGGGACTTGCTGAAAAGAATCTATTGTAGGTCCCTCATCCCTTTCTTGAAGCTCTTCTTGAATCTTCTCCACAATTGACTATATTTCTGTGACCTTCACATCTAGATCATGTATTTTTGTCTCGATAATCCTTTCAAGACTCTCTTGATTTTGAGTTAGCATGTCCAAACCTTTCTCAATCCTCAAAGTAGCCTGAATGAGATAACCAAGTTGATCTTGTTTGGACTTGAGAAATATCTGGGATGCCTCTTCAGCACTTGGTGACTTGGCTGCCTTCTCTGCTTTTGCTTTTTCTCTCTTCTCCTAAGCCTCTACTGATGTAGGATGTGAAGCATCCATGAAAACTGTGTTATCCTCATGATCAGGCCTCAAGGGAAGGTGCTCGATATATGTATTTTCCCATCTTGGAGTTGATGAGCATTTGAATCCGTGGAGCATAGCCACATGATCTCTTTTGATCTACTGCAGTCCTCTTGATTGTTTCAACTATCAAGCTCATCACCTTGAATTTCTGTGGCACATCAAACATTTGGAGCAAGTTGATAGAGTGGCCTCTGATCATCCTGTGATCTCCTAACTTGGGCATCAAGGTGTGCCTCAATATAGTGTTCATGGTGGCCAATCCAGACAACAGATAGTACAATGAGCCTAGCTTGTGTGTCTCCAAGGCTTTGTCAGGTATCACCTTGTACATATTGGCCATGGAGTTGTGATCTTTCCTAGGCTTTGCATAGACATCAATGTCATCCTCATGCTCTTCAGGGGCATTGATCAACTTGGCCCACTCATCAATAGTAGACTGGTACCTAGTACCTTCAGTCATCCAAACAATCATCCCATCTGGGTAGAAGTGTGCTGTTGAATAGAACTACATGATCAACTCATCATTCCATTTGGTCAATTTATGACCCACAAAAGTGTCAAATCCATTGAGTCGTAAGCTCTCATGCACTCTAGGGAAATGATCTTCATTATTTTCAATGTACTTCCAATCCACCCATTTCATGTCGCACACAATGGGCTTCTTATCCAAGAGGACTATCTCATAGAAGTCTTGTTGTTCCTTAGTGTGAAATCTGTAATCCACAACAGTCCTTCTTCTCACACCATAGGGGTCTGACTGTCTCAACAATCTGAGACCTGCATCTTTTCTTTCCTTCATGTTCTCAACAACTGGATGATTATCATCATGATCAGGAATCTTTGGCTTCAATTTTCTAAGCACTTGGGCTTCTTCCTCTTCTTCCACTTCAGGCACTAGGCCTTGTTCTTCTCACCAGTAGGGATGTTCCTGGTAGATCTCTTTGGTGCTGAAGGTCTAGAAGCTTGAGCAACAGCCTTGGGGGCAGTCTTGGGATTTGATGGAGCATCCCCTGACTTGATGGCATCCCCCATCAACTTTTGAGTCTTGGGTGCTGGTGCAGCATATTCTTCATCATCCTCTTCCTCATCTAATTAGATCATCATAGATGGCTTTCCAATAACTCTAGCCGTGGTCTTCTTGACCCTTTCCTTCTTTTTCTTGCCTCCAGCAGCCTCTTCCTCTGTTGACTTGGAGACTTCAAGAGTAGAGGCTCTGGCTTTGGACATTGGCACTCTCTTGGCAGGAGCTTTCTTATGCAATCCAGGCTTGGTTGAAGCTGAAGTGCCAAACTCTTTCTTGACAACCTTTTTCTTTGAGATCACTTCCTCCTCAACAGCAACATAGTCCTCATCTTCAGAATCTGAATTTCTCTTCTTCCTTGTCCTTGTTGCTGCTTTGGGCAAGTTGCTTGGGGTGCTTCTACTACCCTCATCATAGCTGCCAGAGGGACTAGTCCCCTCACTCAAGTTAACACGTTCCTCACATCTGTTCTGGCTGTCACTCTGGTCTGACATGGCTGACGTTGAAAGCTGAAAGTTGACCCTGTGAATAGATATAATTGAGATAGAGTGGATGAGCATCACAAAGTGCAGAGATTTTGCAAAGCAATTGAGTAAAAAACTTAGTTTTAGTTTTCTACAGAAAGCATTTCGGAGCTACCGATTTGTTAAACTCGGTGACACTGAAGCAATATTAGAGTCTAAACTAGTGGAATCTTGTAACATCCCTAACCTTGCTATGCACTTGGACTAGCTTGGTTCCTACATCATGTCTAAATTTATTTTCAAAATTGAAATGGGGATTGTTCAAACCCTAGCACCAGATCAAATCAACTAGGTTCAAATAAAAATATTCTCAATGAACCCAAAGTGTCTCCAGAAAAGTTCATGATTTTTGATGAAGCTGAAAACCTCTACCAAAAATGATGAACATAATTCTAGGACATTCTGGATTTTTGAATTAACCCATATTGTATTTGAATTGGGGCATTTAAATCCTATAAATGTTTTAAATGCTCTAATAATTCTGAAACTAGTTGAGGGCTGTTGGGAATAATTTCCATAGTGCCCACAAATATTTTCAGGCGTTTAAAAAATGATTTAGTAATTTTACTAAATAAAAAAAACAAAAAAAAGTAAAAGAGAAAATAAGAGAGAGAGACTTTTGTACCTGGCTTACCTGTCCAGCCCATTGGCCTCCCCCCTTGTCGTCTTCTTCCCCCGCCAGGAGGACGAGCGCCTGGCCGCAGCGCGCCGGCATGCGCCCCAACCACCTCCTACTTGCCGCTTCCTCCTCGATGCCTTGGAGATGCAACGCGACCCCCTGGAGCCGTATGGATCCCCCACTCCTCCTCTTCCCTCCTCTGCTCTCTCCCTGCAGCGCACCCGAGCGTGCTCGTCGCCGCCGCCCGCTGCCACCGTAGCCACCGCCTCCTCCTCATCCCCTCGACGTGCCCAGAGCTCCGCCACAACCTCTTCTTCGTCTCCATCGTGCTACATGTCACCGGGTGCCCTGCCCCGCCGTCGCTGCCGTCGTCTTCAACCTTGGAAGCCCGAGATCGCCGGCGGCCGCTCATCATCTCCGACTCCTCCCCGCGCCCATTGAGAAGCTTTGCGAGACCGCCATGAGCTCCTTCCCCTAACCCCCCTCCTCCCCGCATCGATTTCGCCATGTAGATGTCGTTTCCAGCGGAGCCGAAGCACCTCACCGCCGGCCATGTCGCCGTTGTGGCTACGGTCGTGCAAGCACACGCCCGAGCTCACCACTTCACTTAGTGCACACACCCACCAGCTCCTCCTCCCGTACACCGTAGTGCCGAACCCGGCTGCTCCCAAACTCCGGCCACCGCCTAGCTCGCTGCTGTCGTCACCACAGACCACCGCAGCTCCCCCTGCTTGCTCCATCAGATGCACGCGAGCCTCAGCTTGCCGTAGAGACCAACCGCAGCTCAAACTGCAGCCTATAGGCGAAACCCGAGCCGCTCCAATGTGCCTTCACCGTGTTTTTGGTCGCCGCCGGCGTATCTCCGGTGAAGCTGATGTGGCACCATTAGCTTAGGTGCTAATCATGTTTACTTAGTGCCCTGTGTCAATGACATGTGGGTCCCCGAGCCTAATTAGGTTAGTCTATATATCCTGTTTAGCTTAGTGCTAATCTTGCGGACCCCACGTGTCAGCCTTGACTTTTGCCAACTCAGCGTTGACTGGTCCCACCTGTCATCCACCCAAACCAGCCCTGAGACACTAACGTGTGGGTCCTAGTCGTCAGGTTTGACCTGGACTGTCATTGTTGACATGATAATGTCATGATGTCATCATGCTGACGCAGAAAATGTTTAAAACTTCAAAAATTCGAAGAAATTCAACCATAAATCCAAATGAAATAAGTTATATATGAAAAATGATCAGAAAAATCCAATCTATCCATCTATACCTTTTACATGCATGTTAGAACAACTTATGACTAATGTTTAGGGCAAATGAAACAAATAGCACTTGAATCCTCACATATGGAGTTGAATTTGAATCTTTGATTCAAACCAACTTCATTTAATCTGATTGCTAGATGCATTAGCTCAAATCACATCATATTGCCATGTCATGATCATGCATCATATTGTCGCACTGCATTGATTGCGTTCTTTCTCTGTTGCCAGTGTTTGTCCCCTCTCAGTAGACGTGGTTCCGACGATGAGTTCGATGGCACCGATGAAGAGCTATACTATCTTCAGAAGTGCCAGGCAAGCAAAACCCCCTTGTTCATTCCGATACAATCCCACTCTCTCGCTCCTGCTCTCTTTTATTTCATTAGGACAACAACGATACATCTGTTACATGTTGTGGTAGTTGAACCCCTTTTCCTCTGCATGACCTGTCATTGCCACAGTAAATAGATGAAACCCACTAGCATGAGTAGGAGTTGTTTGAGCCCTAATGTGCCTACTCATTCATGCTTGTTTGTCATGCCTGCTACTGCTTAGAGTTGAGTCAGGTCTGATTCATTGGGGATGAATTGGAATGGTGATGAACATGTCCTACTGTGTGTGACCTAAGTGTGTGAACATGATTTGGTAAAGGTAGCGGTGAGAGGCCATGTAGGAGTACATGGTGGGTTGTCTCATTGAAACCGTCCTCAGGAACCGAGTTCTATGTTTATGATCCATGAACAGCTACTACCACGCGTTGGGCTCGAAACCAATGGATCCTCTCGACTTATTAACCGCCCCTGTCCTCTGTCCGGGAGTTGCAAGTAGTTTCTGCTGTTTGTAGTATGCTGGAGGCCGTGTGCAGTGCTGACCCGAGGGGTGGGCTGTGATGCGGTAGGAATGTCACACGGTGTACCGGGACGCCCGTTTGGTGCCTCGGGAACCCTGCACACATCGTTTGGGGCCATATGTGGAAACCTCAGCCGGACTCCTTGCAGATGGAACCTGAATAGGTGATAAACCTGGACTAGGGACTTGTGTGGTTAGTCAGATCGTGGCCGACACCCTCTCTAGGCTTCCGCTTGAAGGTTGCCGAGATACATGACATGTACATGGCGGTAAGTGGCGAGAGCGTGTGTGAAGAAGTACACCCCTGCGGGGTTAACATCATCTATTCGAATAGCCACATTCGCGGTAAAGGACCTCTGGGTTGCCTATACAGTTCATAGACAAGTGATAGTGGATACTCTAAAATGCGCAAGATAAGCGTGAGTGCTATGGATGGCGTTCTCGTAGGGAGACGGGAGCGGATCCATAGTGGTGTATTGGTTGGTGAATATGTGGACTCGTGCGCGCCACCTCAAAAGAGTTACTTGCAGTCGTAGTTCAGGTCAGCCACTGAGTCAAAGTTGGCTTGCTGCAGTTAAACTCCACCACCTTTTTGTTGATACTGATGCATATGTAGATAGTTCTAATGTAAGTCTTGCTGGATACATTTGTACTCACGTTTGCTTAATTTATGTTTTTGCAGAGAGACTTCCGTCTCACTAGTAGTTCCGTGTGGACTTCGACGTTTAGCTTGTTACCTCAGCTACGATCTTGTGCCCTCGGCAGGGTCTTGTAGATAGTCAGGCTTCTCAGCCTTTTTCATTTGTAGTTGTCTGTACTCAGACAAGTTAAGCTTCCGCATGTGCTTATTGCTTGTTTGACTTGAATGCTAGGTCATCAAACCCATGTTTGTAATATCTGGCTCCTCGGAGCCTAATGAATAAATACTTTGAGTCGTAGAGTTTTGTTGTGATGCCATGTTGTATTTGCACATATCGAGCATATCGTGTGTATGTTATTGAAATGCTTGGTATGTGTGGGATCCGACAACCTAGTTGTTTATTCTTGGTAGCCTCTCTTACTGGGAAATGTCTCCTAGTGCTTCCACTGAGCCATGGTAGCTTGCTACTGCTCCGAAACACTTAGGCTACCCGACATGTGTCCTTCTTCGTTCCCGTGTCTGTCCCTTTGGGGAAATGTCACGTGTTGTTCCTTTAAGTCCTTGTAGCTTGCTACGACTTGGGTTCATACGTTGATGACCAACACATTCGTTGCTGGGTCATGTATGCATGTCCCTATAAGTTAGTGCCACTTTGGATTCACGACTAGTCATGTCGGCCCGGGGTCTTTGTCATATGGATATTAGCGACACTGTCATATACATGAGCCAAAAGGCGCAAACGGTCTTGGGCCAGGTAAGGTGGCACCCGTGGGAATACCGTGCGTGAGGCCAGAAAGTGGTATGATGTGTTACATGCTAGATCAGTGTGACTTAGGATTGGGGTCCTGACATATCAGTCAGACCGAGACACAGTTTAGTGAGTCCGAGATTGCTAGGGTTTCACTGAGAATCGGACTCGGTCATACCGATTTGTAAGTTTCGGTCAGACTGAAAATCACAAGTGCAATGGCCTAGGCCAAATCAGTGAGACCGATTTCTATAGCTCGGTCGGTCCAAGATGAGTTCGGCGGAAATCTAATCCTAAATTTTCGAATCAAAACTAATCTAGAGGAATTTTTTGCTGGATAGAATAATCTCATACGTGGCAGCAATCATGGCATTGACTTCGTGCTAAGAATCGGAGTGAGAAAGTGATACGTCCATTTTGCATCATGCTTTCATATTGATATTTATTGCATTATGGGCTGTTATTACACATTATATCACAATACTTATGCCTATTCTCCCTTATTTTACAAGGTTTACATGAAGAGGGAGAATGCCGGCAGCTGGAATTCTGGACTGGAAAGGAGGAAATATTAGAGACCTATTCTTCACAACACCAAAAGTCCTGAAACTTCACGAAGATTATTTTTGGAATATAAAAAAATATTGGGCGAAGAAAGTACCAGAGGGGGCCCACCAGCCAGCCACAAGGGTGGAGGGCGCGCCCTACCCCCTGGGCGCGCCCCTAACCTTGTGGGCCCCCTAGCAGGCCTCCGGTGCCCATCTTTGGCTATATGGTGTCTTTTACCCTGGAAAAAATTAGAAGGAAGCTTTCGGGATGAAGCGCCGCCATCTCGAGGCGGAACCTGGGCAGAACCAATCTAGGGCTCCGTCGGAGCTGTTCTGCCGGGAAAACATCCCTCCGAGAGGGGGAAATCGTCACCATCGTCATCACCATCGATCCTCTCATCGAGAGGGGATCAATCTCCATCAACATCTTCACCAGCACCATCTCCTCTCAAACCCTAGTTCATCTCTTTTATTCGATCTTGGTCCCAAAACCTCAGATTGGTACCTTTGGGTTGCTAGTAGTGTTTATTACTCCTTGTAGTTGATGCTAGTTGGTTTATTCGGTGGAAGATCATATGTTCAGATCCTTAATGATAATTAATACTCCTCTGATTATGATTATGAATAAGCTTTGTGATTAGTTATGTTTGTTCCTGAGGACATGGGAGAAGTCTTGTTATGAGTAATCATGTGAATTTGGTATTTGTTTGATATTTTGGTGAGATGTATGTTGTCTCTCCTCTAGTGGTGTTATGTGAACGTCGACTACATGACACTTCACCATTATTTGGGCCTAGGGGAAGGCATTGGGAAGTAATAAGTACATGATGGGTTGCTAGAGTGACAGAAGCTTAAACCCTAGTTTATGCGTTGCTTCGTAAGGGGCTAATTTGGATCCATATGTTTCATGCTATGGTTAGGTTTACCTTACGTCTTCTTTCGTAGTTGCGGATGCTTGCGAGAGGGGTTAATCATAGGTGGGAGGCTTGTCCAAGGAAGGGAAGCACCCAAGCACCGGTCCATCCACATATCAAATTATCAAAGTAATGAACGCGAATCATATGAGCATGATAAAAACTAGCTTGACAACAATTCCCATGTGTCCTCGGGAGCGCTTTCCTTTATATAAGAGTTTGTCCAGGCTTTTCCTGTGCTACACAAAGGATTGGGCCACCTCGCTGCACCTTAGTTACTTTATTTACTTGTTACCCATCATGATTTATCTTATCACAAAACTTTCTATTACCGATAATTTCGGTGCTTGCAGAGAATACCTTGCTAAAAATCACTTGTCATTTCCTTCTGCTGCTCGTTGGGTTCGACACTCTTACTTATCGGAAGGACTATGATAGATCCCCTATACTTGTGGGTCATCAAGACTCTTTTCTGGCGCCGTTGCCGGGGAGTGAAGCGCCTTTGGTAAGGAAACATTTATATACTTGCTGAAATTTACTGTCACTTGTCGATACGTCTCCAACGTATCTATAATTTTAGATTGTTACATGCTGTTATATTATCAATCTTGGATGTTTTATAATCATTTTATATCATTTTTTGGTACTAACCTATTGACATAGTGCCAAGTGCCAGTTGTTGTTTTTTCCATGTTTTTTACATCGCAGAAAATCAATATCAAACTGAGTCCAAATGCTACGAAACTTTACGGAGAATTTTTATGGGCTAGAAGGAACACAATGGGCCCTAGCAGTTCCTGGGGGTGCCCCGAGGGGAGCACAACCCACTAGGGCGCACCAGGAGGCCTAGGCGCGCCATGGTAGGTTGTGCCCACCTCGGGTGCCCCCCGAACCGCCTCTTTGCTCTATAAATACCCAAATATTCCCAAAACCCTAGGGGAGTCCAGAACCACCAGATCCAATCTAGACACCATCTCAGATGGGGTTCACCACCTCCATTGGTGCCTCTCCGATGATGCCCGAGTAGTTCTTTGTAGACCTTTAGGTTCGTAGTTAGTAGCTAGATGGCTTCCTCTCTTTCTCTCTCTCTCTCTCTCTCTTGATTCTCAATACTATGGTCTCTTGGAGATCCATATGATGTAAATCTTTTTGCGGTGTGTTTGTTGGGATCGATGAACTTTGAGTTTATGATCAGATCTATCTTTTTATATCCATGAAAGTATTTGAGTTTGTTTGATCTCTTTCATGCATGATTGCTTATAGCCTCGTATTTCTTCTCTGATATTTGGGTTTTGTTTGGCCAACTCGATCTATTTATCTTGCAATGGGAAGAGGTGCTTTGTAGTGGGTTCGATCTTGCGGTGCTTGATCCTAGTGAAAGAAGGGGAACCAACACGTATGTATCGTTGCTACTGAGGATAATACGATGGGGTCTATCTCTACATAGATAGATCTTGTCTACATCATGTCATCATTCTTATTGCATTACTCCATTTCTCCATGAACTTAATACACTAGATGCATGATGGATAGCGGTTGATGTGTGGAGTAATAGTAGTAGATGCAGGCAGGAGTCGGTCTACTAATCTTGGATGTGATGCCTATGTAATGATCATTGCCTGGTTATCATCATGAGTATTTGAAGTTCTATCAATTGCCCAACAGTAATTTCTTCACCCACCATTTGCTATTTTTCTCGAGAGAAGCCACTAGTGAAACATACGGCCCCGGGTCTCTTATATTATTTGCCTTTGCGATCTACTTTTATTTGCTTTTATTTTCAGATCTATTAATCCAAAAACCTAAAAATACTTTGTTGCACTTTTTTTATTTGCGATCTATTTATTCAATCTATTACAACTTTATCCCATTATGCACCAATTACTGGCACCATTACCCAAAAGGGATTGACAACCCCTTTAACACGTCGGGTTGCGAGGATTTGTTATTTGTGTGCAGGAGTTGTTTACATTGTGTTGCTTGGTTCTCCTACTGGTTCGGTAACCTTGGTTTCATATCTGAGGGGAATACCTACCGCCGCTGTGCTACATCATCCCTTCCTCTTTGGGGAAATACCGACGTAGCTTCAAGCGACATCAAAAGGAATTTCTGGCGCCGTTGCCAGGGAGGATCTTCAACATATACCGGGTTCCTAACCACAAATCTCATCTCCTCGCAATTTACATTATTTGCCTCTCGTTTTCATCTCCCCCACTTCACAAAAATTTGCCGTTTTATTCACCCCCTTTTTCCTTCGCCTTTTTCTTGTCAGATCTTATGTTTGCTTGCGTTACCATGTGCCTTCTATATGATTGCATCTTTGCTTGCTAAAAATCTATTGATATGGATCCCCATCCACTTGCTAATCTTTTCAAAAGGTCCAATCATGTTGAACCAATTTCTATTGAGTTGAGTGCACAAGATTATCTATATGAAGTATTCCTTGAGATTCGTGAATCTAAAAATTGAGATGAAGAAATTTATGAAGTGATTCATGATAGCTCCTTGAATGAAAAGCATGATTGCAATGATTTTACTATGAATTCTATTAATGTCAATTGTGCTAATAATATGCAAAACCCCAAGCTTGGGGATGCTAATTTTGTTATGTCTACTACTTTTCGCAATGATTATGATTGGGGTGATTCTTCTTATGATCTTGAAAATTTATTTAAGCGTCATGATGAATATGTTTGCAATAATATTGAAAGTGGGTTTGGAAGAGTGTCAAATTTAGCTAAAAATAATCCCACATATTTGGGGAGTGTTGAATCTTATGAAATTTTTGATAAAAGTGGGCTTGGAGTGGTCATGACTTTATTTGATGATAATCCCACTATTTTGGAAGAGTGTCAACTTTGCATGCATGTGGATCATGAAGATAATATTTTATGTGATAGTTATATTGTTGCATTTGATTATGATCCTACATATAATTATTATGATAGGGGAAAATATGGTTATAGAAGTTTTCATGTTACTAAATTACCTATCGTTATGTTGAGATCGTCAATATTTTATTCCTCTTCTTTGCATATGTTAGATGTTTCTTGTCTTGATGATTTGTTTTATTATACAATTCCTATGCATAGGAAGTATGTTAGACTTAAATGTGTTTGTGATATGCTCCATGATGCTCTCTTCGTGTTTCAATCTTTCGTATGAGCATCATTGAAATCTTATGCCTAGCTAGGGGCGTGAAACAATAGCACTTGTTGGGAGCCAACCCAATGAATAAAATTTATTTTTGCTTTTTTTTCTTGTTTTTTAGTGTTAGAACAATTATGATATCATTATGATTGTGTTTTCTGTGTTTTAATTAGTGTTTGTGCCAAGTAAATCCTTTAGAATCTTCTTGGGTGATAGTTGCTTGATCTTGCTGAAAAAACAGAAACTTTTGCGCTCGCGAAAACAATTCTCATTTTAACCAGAGAGAGATAAAATACCCATTCCTCTTGCAGTAGATCAATATACAAATTAATCAGGTCTTCCTATTTTTTCAGAATTTTTGGTGTTCCATAAGTTTTCGAAATATTCAGATTCCGACAGACTATTCTGTTTTGATAGATTCTGTTTTCTTTGTGTTGTGTGCTTATTTTGATGGCTCTATGGTTTTCTTTGATGAGTTTTTGCCATAGAAAAGTTGTAATACGGTAGATATAATGCAAAAACAAAATATGAATTGGTTTGGTACAATACTTATAGTAGTGGTTTGCTTTCTTACGCTAATGGATCTCATGAAGGTTTTGTTGAGTTTTGTGTGATTGAAGTTTCCAAGTTTTGGGTTATGTTATGATGGATGAAGGAATAAGGAGTAGAAGAGCCTAAGCCTGGGGATTCCCAGGCATCCCAAGCTATTATCCAAAAATGAGCAACAAACTAAGCTTGGGGATGCCCCCGAGTGGCATCCCCTCTTTCTTCTAACGACCATCGGTATTTTACTCGAACCTATATTTTTATTCGTCACATACTATGTGTTTTGCTTGGAGCGTCTTGTATGATATGAGTCTTTGCTTGTTTTATTTTTTGTTTTAAGTCTTGATCCCTTGCTGGACACACCTATTTGAGAGAGCCAAAATTATGTCATGACTTGTTAGAATTGCTCTCTATGCTTCACTTAAACTTTTTATGAGCTATGGACTTGCTCTAGTGCTTCACTTATATATTTTTGGGCATGGTGTGCATAGTATTTTTGAGGAAATGATCTCTTTCTTCACTTAGATTTATTTTAGAGTTAGTAAAATTTTGAAGAAATGCTCTCTTGCTGTAACATCCCAAATTTTCAATTTGTAATGTTATACATTAGATCATCATGCATATCTTATTTTCTTGCATTTTGGTCGATCCTAGAAATTTCACGCAACTCAAGGACCTTCGGAGAGAGTTGGAGATTTCGTTATTTTCATATTTGAGAGTTTTCTCGAATTTGAAAAGAGGATCATTTGATTTATTTATTTCATCTTCAATTATTTTTCCGATATCAAAATATGAGAGAGGGAATAATATGACTTTCCCAAAATATAGGAAAAATGAAGATTTAATAAATAGATCAAATTTCGTTTTCTGGTGTTTGTTTGTTTTTCTTTGGATAGGGAAAAATGCTCGTTTTTGAAAATTGCATTTTTAGGTCCGTAGAAAAGTTCATTTTGTTTGACTCATTTTTAGGAGTCGGGGAAAATTTACTTTAGGGTTTTTGGAGCCCGTTTAGTTTTTTCTTTTTCTTGTTTTTCTGCGCGCGGAACCAGTTAAAAAAAATTCCGCAGGCCAGCCGGGCCAAAGGCCCAGCCAGCCGCCGCTCCACCCCAGCCGCGCGCAGCGCCAGGCGCCAGGCGCCAGGCCAGCCGCCGCCTCTTCCCTGGCCGAATCCTATTAGGATTCTAGGCTAGCCCCTTTTCCTTGTTTCGTTTTTCCTTTTTCTACTCTATTTCTTGTCCCCTACCCCAAGTAATCTCTCCCCTCTCCTATATAAATACCCCCATAGACCCCCCCTCTCCTCACACGAAAAACCCAAACCCCCTCTCCTCCCCAAGCCGCGCCCCACCCCGCGCCCCTCACCCGCCGCCGCCGCCCCTATAGCGCCGCCGCCGCCGCCCTAGCACGCCGCCGTCGCCACCGTTTGCCCCGCCTCGCCGGAGGTAGCCCCGCGCCTCTCTTTTTCTTCCCCGCGGTTCGGTTCTTTTAAAAAGAAACCGTTCCAGTTTTCTTTTCCGGTTTTTCTCTCCGATTCTTCATTTCGGTTTCTTTTCCGAAACCCTAGATCGGTTTTCCATTTTCTTTTCGGTTTCTTTTCCGAAAACCCTAGATCGGTTTTCGTTCTTCTTTCGGACCGTTCGTCTCAACGAACGTGATCACCGATTATTCCCGGTTAACGACGCCCGTTCGTTTAACCGTTCGTCTCTTTCTTTTCGTCGGATTTATTCCGCGATCGCGATCTCAGATCCGATCTTCGTTCTACTTTATCTTCTCGGCCGTTTATCGGAATCAGGTGATTCAAGCGCCTGGAGTTTCATCTCGAAACCGCCGTTCCGTCTAATCAACTTGAACAAGTTTTTGCTATGGTAAAATTTGACCTAGTTTCAACTTGCTAGAACCGAGTTGTTTTCTTCCGCCATTTGTTTTCCGTCGTTTGTTCGGTTCGTTCTTTCTTTGCAACCGGAGTTCTTAAGTTGAACTTTCTGGTTCATTCTCTCGTTCGAGTTTTACTTGTGCATTAGATGAGTACTTATTGTGTGGTTCTATTGTTCGCTTACGATAGATTGACCGGAGTGTGACGAGTAGATCTATCAAGATTTTTGAGTGCGAATCATCTTCATCAACATTGCAGGCAAGTTCACACTTTGATCATACCTTTTCTACAACCCAGTTTTATTGCATTAGATCAATCCTCTCACACTGCATGATTAGGATCTAATTAAACTGTGGGATGGGAAGTAGATGAGGTAGTACCTATTACCTGTATTATTATGAAACCTTTGGGAGTTACTTCTACGTTTGCTTATTATGCCATGCTATGCTAGTAGACGTGGATTGGGTGAGTGATATCCATGACAGATGTGAGATTGATAATTTAATGGTTTATCTAAGGTGACAACTTAAACACACATCTGGGTGGATTGGGGCACCTGATGTCTATCAGGACTTGCCTGTTTTTTTTGGACCGCCACCCAGGCTCAAAGGGATCATAAGATCATTCATGCTAGAAACTTCCGTGTGCAGCCACATGCTACTATGGGCTCTGGCATAGTTGACTAAGTTGTGCGAACTCTTACGGGATGGACTAGCAGATGTAGGGGTTGTAGGTGGTATGGTCTACCCCACATGTAAGGTGCTAGCGCTTCTGAAAGACTATGTCTCGGTCATCCGTTTCTCAAACACCATGTAGTGCGAGAAAACAAACGGAGGCGATCGAGTCATGTGGGGAAAAGTGCGCAAACCTCTGCAGAGTGTACAAACTAATCAGATTAGCCGTGTCCCCGGTTATGGACATCTTGAGTATCTAGTTCTTGGATTATCCTGTTGATCTCATCACGTTACTTTAAATGAATATTGTTGGGTTTAATGATGTTACTTAATTGGGTTTGAGAATGCTGTCAACCATTCTCAATGTTCAACAACCACCATGATAGTAATTAATCTTATTCCTTTGCAGTAGGGAAAAATTGGCTTTTCGCAAAAACCTTATAACCATAGAGCTTTTCCACCAGCCAAATATGCATGTAGTGATAGCCTTTATTCATCATTCTCTATGGTGTGAATTTGCCAGTACATTCAATGTACTGACCCGTTCCGGGCTGCAACGTCTCATGTTGCAGGATTATCTTACGACGAGTAAGTGATACGTTAGGGTTATGATTTCTACACTCAACTTTGCCGTTGGTGTTGATGGGAATCCACAACCTTGTTGCTTCCGCTATATGGATTGAGGTAATAGTATTTACGTTACTCTATACATGTGATTTACCTCTGTTATAAATCCTTCGAGTACTGTGTGTGTCAGCATACCGATCCATGGATGACACTTAAGCACAGAGACTTGATCCATTCGGGTCGGGTCGCTACAAGATGGTATCAGAGCACATGTTGACTGTAGGACATGACCTAGAAACTGGCAAGCCCATAGCAAAGATTTTTCTCTACAACTTTCCCTTTCAAAAAGATCTTTTACCTCTCTTCTCTTCTGAGCTTATTCAAAAATTCCCTTTAGTGAGACCATACCCCCTTTCCCCTTTTGACCACTCGAAGATTCGACTGATGAGACCACTCCAAGAAGTACAGGATATCAGACCAGTAAGACCATTCGGAATGAAGAAGATTTTTCCATACATTATGATAATGGAAACTACAGCTGTTGAAGACTCTGAAGACTAGGAGAATTGGAGGCTCTGAAGAATCCCCAGATTTGTATGGCCTAGGACTGCTACCCTGATGGAACTTGACAGGCTATGGAAGTTGTCAATACCCGAGATCAAGGTGTGTTGGAGAAAGACCGGAACATGGAGCATAGAACTCAAAGTTTTGTCAAGGAAACCCCAATGCAGGAGATATCAACTATGGAGAGATAGCTCATGGAAATGACAAGAGCAGAAACACGGCTATCCATGAGGTTATCGCCCGCTTATGCTATTGTCACCGTGCGGAGTTAAGCATGCATATGCATGGAAGGATTGGATGGTAGAAGGCTGATGGAGCACCTATCAGCAAGAGATGAAGTTTTAACTTTAGATGGTGTATCACCAGGATCTGGAGTGTTACATCAAGAAGTTTAAAATGGAGCTCCAGGAAGTCGTATTAGACAAGGAAGTATTTCATGAGGAACTCAGGATCCTGAAGATGAGAGTAGCCAAGCTGGAGGAGCTACAACCTCGAGATACCGGAGAATTGTCAAGAACTGAAGGACAGTATGACCATGGTTCATGTGAAGGATGTTGAAACCAGAAGTTTGAAATGCAACTCCGGAATATTAAAGGATGTCACGAGAGACTTCGCGGAAGAAGCCATTGGAGGCATGAACAAGGCTTGAAGATTTTGGAGGCATTGAAGATTTATTAACCTTTAGAAGACCAAACCCCTGTTATATACCTACGTTAGATGCGATGTTTGTGAGCTGTCATTTGTTTGATGTTTTTCCCGACAGCCACAAATAAAATCTATCTTTTCAAAACTTTTGTTTGTGTTGTGTGTATCCCTTTCTATCTCTCTTACCTCACCCCAAATCCACATGGACCCAATAGCGGATGAATGGAGATGAGCTTGTATTTTCGGGACCAATGAGTCAATTGGAGACAGACCGATGGATTTAGAACATGGAGGATCATATGGAGAACAACCCTAGAGTCGGAAAGGATATGGCCCAGCATGCTCTTCAATGCTTTGAAAGAGGTGCTGCTACTTGGTGGAGGATGTACCAAACCATCAATGGATGGCAAGGAGTAACCACTTGGAAAGAATTTAAGTTGACTTTGCTAAAGTCTCAGTTTGTGTCCCAGAAGTTGAAGCCTTATGGAAAGGACATGAAGAAACCTTGTGCATGCCAGATTTGTGGAGAAATCGGACACACCCATAAAGAACACAAGGATGAATGCCCTAATTGTGAAGGAAGTCACCCAGTTGAAGAATACCCAACTAGGCAGATTACTTGTTTCTTGTGTGAAGGGATTTCCCACTATCCTACTCAGTGTCACATTTACCCCATGGTACAAAGGACCGTACAACAGAATAAATAAGTAATGAAAGGAGCCCTTATGGAAAGTTTAGAAGAACCTGTGATGAAGGAAGATGTGGAGGACACACCCAAAGAAGAGCCAATTAAACCCTGCACCAAGTCATGCTATTCATGTGGAGAAGAAGGACACATCTCCCAAAATTGTTTGAATAGGGATCTAGTAGAATTCCTGACAGAGGAAGTAGAATATGACCCACAGAAAATAGAAGCCCTGATTGGAATGGAAAAGTCCAGGAAGAGAAATCGATTGGATTCCAGGAAGGACCTGAGTCATATCACCTGTTACAGGTGCAAGGAGTCAGGGCACTACCTCAACAATTGCCCAAAAAGGAAACCTCGATACTTGTCAGAAGTAATATGTTTTCGTTGTAATGGAGCAGGGCACTTTGTCAGAGAATGCCCCAAGGAGAAGGAAACTTATGCTAGATAGTTGAGTTTGCAACAAAAGAAATGGAGTAGTAGAAGTGAGAACATTTTCTTTATAATGAGGTGTTGAGTTGAGACATGTAATGGAGAAGCGAGAGATTGAAATCATTTGAGAATGAATAAAGTAGCATCGTTGGTACTGATATGGATTTTATGAGTTGTTACTCTATGAAGAAGGATTTTGGCCATTCTGAGGATATGAGAAATATGTTCTATGGAAGATTTGTGCTTTTTAAGGGTGGTAGTACCCTGTAAGAACCCTTGACCCCTGGAAAAGATAAGGATACTCCACTGAGTGGATTTCGGACAAAATGAATACGAGTTTTGTCTTGATATGTGTGATACCCCAAGAGTATGTGGGATGAAGTTGGAGACCGACAGTTGTTTGGACCAAAGGTGATCAAAGGAGTCAGAAGAGAATGTTAAGTTATTCGAGATAGACTGAAGGTAGCTCAGTCCAGGCAGGAGAGTTATGTAGACTCAAAAACTCAAGGAGGTAGTCTATGAAATTGGAGACCGAGCATGTCTTCATGTGTTCCCTCTGCGAGGAGTTAAACGATTTGGAGTTAAGGGACAGTTAGCCCCGAGATTTGTAGGACCGTACCGAGTTTTGGAGCGTATGGGAGAAGTGGCCAACAAGTTTGAGTTACCCGAAGGACTGTCAGGAGTTCAAGATGTGTTTCATGTTTCCCAGTTGAAGAAGTGCCAAGCAGAGATGGCCAATATTCCCCTGTAAGGACGCTTGACCGCGGAAAGGATAATGATGTTCCATGAAGTGGAATATGGACTTCATAAGTATAAGTTTTTATCTTGGTATGAGGGATATCCCACGAGGATGAAGAGATGAATTACTATTTATAAAGGAGGTATGATGTCGGAAATATGGATCAATGGAAACTCCATGATGAGTCTGAGTAATCATGTCCTAGTTTGGTGCCAATAGAAGGAAGGAAGATAGTACAATTGGATGGATTTAAGAATACTAGGAAGTTGGAAGTTGGAATAATGATCAGTTGCCCGATGATAAGTTCAAGGACTACAAGTGATGAGATGGGCCATAACCCACAGGCCCCAGGACCTGCCAAGAGGCAAGCACACTCTTGCTTACGATAGATTGACTGGAGTGTGACGAGTAGATCTATCAAGATTTTTGAGTGCGAATCATCTTCATCAACATTGCAGGCAAGTTCACACTTTGATCATACCTTTTCTACAACCTAGTTTTATTGCATTAGATCAATCCTCTCACACTACATGATTAGGATCTAATTAAACTGTGGGATAGGAAGTAGATGAGGTAGTACCTATTACCTGTATTATTATGAAACCTTTGGGAGTTACTTCTATGTTTGCTTATTATGCCATGCTATGCTAGTAGACGTGGATTGGGTGAGTGATATCCATGACAGATGTGAGATTGATAATTTAATGGTTTATCTAAGGTGGCAACTTAAACACACATCTGGGTGGATTGAGGCACCTGATGTCTATCAGGACTTGCCTGTTTTTTTTGGACCGCCACCCAGGCTCAAAGGGATCATAAGATCATTCATGCTAGAAACTTCCGTGTGCAGCCACATGCTACTATGGGCTCTGGCATAGTTGACTAAGTTGTGCGAACTCTTACGGGGTGGACTAGCAGATGTAGGGGTTGTAGGTGGTACGGTCTACCCCACATGTAAGGTGCTAGCGCTTCTGAAAGACTATGTCTCGGTCATCCGTTTCTCAAACACCATGTAGTGCGAGAAAACAAACGGAGGCGATCGAGTCATGTGGGGAAAAGTGCGCAAACCTCTGCAGAGTGTACAAACTAATCATGATTAGCTGTGTCCCCGGTTATGGACATCTTGAGTATCTAGTTCTTGGATTATCCTGTTGATCTCATCACGTTACTTTAAATGAATATTGTTGGGTTTAATGATGTTACTTAATTGGGATTGAGAATGCTGTCAACCATTCTCAATGTTCAACCACCACCATGATAGTAATTAATCTTATTCCTTTGCAGTAGGGAAAAATTGGCTTTTCGCAAAAACCTTATAACCATAGAGCTTTTCCACCAGCCAAATATGCATGTAGTGATAGCCTTTATTCATCATTATCTATGGTGTGAATTTGCCAGTACATTCAATGTACTGACCCGTTCCGGGCTGCAACGTCTCATGTTGCAGGATTATCTTACGACGAGTAAGTGATACGTTAGGGTTACGATTTCTACACTCAACTTTGCCGTTGGTGTTGATGGGAATCCACAACCTTGTTGCTTCCGCTATATGGATTGAGGTAATAGTATTTACGTTACTTTATACATGTGATTTACCTCTGTTATAAATCCTTCGAGTACTGTGTGTGTCAGCATACCGATCCAGGGATGACACTTAAGCACAGAGACTTGATCCATTCGGGTCGGGTCGCTACACTTGCTTCACTTAAATTATTTTGACAGTAAGAAAAATTTATGCTCATGATCTTCACTTATATTTGTTTGAGCTTATGAAAAGCAACACATGAAAATTAGTCCCAAAGTGATAGATATCCAAGATGGATATAATAAAAAATTTCATGAAGATCATTGGACAAAATAAACTTGATTCTTAGTAATAGTTTTGAGATATGATGATGTCACTACTAGAATCAGGTTCTTTGCCGTCCGCTAGCTGACAGCAAAGAAGGTCTTTGCCATACGCATACAGAAGGCTAACGGCAAAGAACGAGCGGACGACAAAGAGCTCGTTTGCCGTGAGCTAGCTCTTTGTCGTCTGCTAGCAGATGACATAGAAGCTTTGCCGTCAGCTAGCGGACGGCAAAGAGTGAGGGTGGCCCACTGGCTGTCAACCCCTAACGGGCCCCTCTTTGCCGTCTGCTAGCGGACGACAAAGTTTTTTATGTCGTCCGCTTGTTGACGGCAAAGAGCTTGCGGATGGCAAATCTTCAAAATTGACTTAACGGTCGCGCCCCACTGTCGCCCTCTCTCTCTGTCTCTCTCCTCCCCCCCCGTGCCACCCCGTGCCGTCGCCGCTTCACCCTCCCCGCGTCGTCACCACCGCACCCTCACCGCCCCATGGCCGCCCCTCCCTGCGTCCCCACCCCCTCCCGAGCCTCCCCGCCACAGCCGCGGGTCGACTGTGACGCCCTGAGACCGTTGTGCCAGGTGTCGTCCAGTTATTCGCTGTTGTGGCCTTGTCTTTGCTTGCGTGTTGCATCCCATATCATGTCATCATGTGCATAGCATCATCATGTTTTCAAAACTTGCATCCGTCTCGGTCTCCTCGTTCCGTCCGTTGTCCGTTCTGAGCCCAACCACACTTGCACGCCCCCGCGACATGTCCGAAATAGTATTTTATAAGTGGCCGGAAAATGTTCTCGGATTGGGTTGAAAGTTGGCGTGTGGTATTATTATAGTGTAGATAGACCGCCTGTCAAGTTTCATCGCATTCGAAGTCCGTTTGATAGCCCAACCGTTAAACTATAGCGGCAATATAGCCGGTCTAACGTCGGACGTTTTCGGTCTCCGAAAACAGTCGCCGGGTCTCTCTCTCTTCTCTTCTCTCAGCTCGAGCCCTTCTGCACAGCCCGCCAGGTCCAACCTAACCTCTCTCGTCGGCCCGCAGCCTCCTCCTGTGTGTGTCCGAAATCTGTCCCGGACCCGACCCGGACAGTCGTCACCGTTGGACTCAGATCATCGCCAAACATCCACAAAACGTCTCCGTTTTTCTCTTTGGGCTACCTAACCTATTTTTCCCGTCCGTCCGATTAAGATCGGAGGGACCTAATGCCCCTATCCAAAAATCCACTTACTACTTATAGACCAATCCCCCAGGCAGCAACCCTAAAATCTAGGGATGGTGTCCCGTCACCCGCCGCCGCTTTCCAAATCCCCCTCGGGATCTTCCCCTGCCTCCCGTAGCTCCTTCGTCCCTGACCGCGGCCGCGCCTCCGATCGTCGCCAGCAAACCCAGCAGATGAGTCGCTGCCGGCCTCCTTTTCCTCTCCCCTGTTTTCCTCTCCTGCCTCCTCTAAACTCTCTCCCTCCCTCGTTTGTTTTTTCTCCTCTGTCAGGAAACGAACGGAGCTCGCCCCTGCTGCCATGGTCGCCGGTGCAAGGTTATGCACCTCCCGTGCTCGCCACCGCCTCGCGCTTCCTTCCCCGCCGCGCTCGGTCGGCCAGACCCATTCGTCCTCGATGCCCTTGCCCGGATCCAGCCGTCGTCCCTCACCTCGTCCGCAGACGCAGCCAGAGCGCCTCCTCTACCTCGACGCCGAGCCGAACCTCGTCCCCGCCGCCAAATCGTCGCCCAAGGCTCCGTCCTTGCCACCCTCCGGCGACCTCGTCCTTCACGTGTTGCTGGAACCCCTCGACGCTCTCTCGCACCTGCAAGGCATCGTCCCTTGAACCTGTCGGTTTTCCTCCTCTACAACGAGCCGGAGCGCTCGTCTCGTTCATCCGCATCGACCCCGCGGCCCTGGCCTCAACTCGCCGCCAGATCCGTTTCCTCTCGGCGCCCACGACGAGCTCCGCCCAGTCTCCTCGCGCCCCGCCGCCTCCTCTGCATCGCGCCGGCGCGCCTGACCTCTTCGTCGCGCTGTCCCCCTGCTTCTGCGTGCGAGGAGGACGACCAATGCCAAGTCCTGCAGCGCCCGTTGACCGCGTCGTTGCCTTGTTCGATCTAACCTACTAGCGCCAGATCACACCAAGGCCCAGCGCGCCAGCCTCCCTTTTGCCCGGCCTCACCTCACCTTCGAACTGGGCCGAAGCCCATGGTGAGCCTCCCTAGCGCCTCCTTTGTTTTCCTCTGTTGGCCCTTCATGCACCAGATTCGGTCCGTGTCGTGTTTTTTTCGTTGTCTGCGAATTTGTCTATTATTCCAGAGACTACAGTTTGACAGAAAAAGCCCTCATGTTCATGCATTTAATAACTCATTAACCGTGCATCGGTTTAAAATGTCTTAAATATGTAAAATGCTCAGAAATTTGTGTAGTTTAATAATATGCCAGTTTCATCTATGTTTAAGATGTTTAAAATGATGTTTGTTTAAATTTGCTTAAATAACTTGCTAAAATGTTTTATTTCATAACTAATTAACCGTAGCTCCAAACCTAACAAACTTTATATGTAAATGGGGTAGAAAAATGCCTAGTTTAACATGGTGCACTCATTTTGCATGTTTAACAACTCTAAAATATGGTTTAGGGAAGAACATGACCTAACCTAATATATGCACATGAGGAGTTTCCGGATTTGTTGTTTGTTGTTCCCGGCCTCATTTAAACTTGACTAGATAGGTAGTTTTGCTTTGCTTCACCCTCTTGCCATGTTTAACAACATTTAATATTTTTGGGTACATAAACAAGAGAGAACTAAATAAGTCACGTGGTGTTTCGTCAATATGCAATGGAGTTGCATGTTGAGCTCCACTTAATTTGTAGGATTGTTTGTGCATTTTGCCATGCCATGCTTCATTAAACCGGACATGCATCATACTTGGTTGTGCATCATGCCATATTTATGTGGTGGTTGTTTACTATGTTGTTTGCTTCTTTCCGGTGTTGCTTCTTCGGGTTGGTTCCGGTAACATCGTGTTGTGAGGATTCATTCGACTACGTCCGTTTGCCTTCTTCATGGACTCGTTCTTCTTCCTTGCGGGATTTCAGGCAAGATGATCATACCCTTGAAATCACTTCTATCTTTGCTTGCTTAGTTGCTCGCTCTTTTGCTATGCCTATGCTGCAATACCTACCACTTGCTTATCATGCCCCCATATTGTTGAACCAAGCCTCTAACCCACCTTGTCCTAGCAAACCGTTGTTTGGCTATGTTACCGCTCTTCTCAGCCCTCTTATAGCGTTGTTAGTTGCAGGTGAAGATTGAAGTGGTTGTTCCTTGTTGGAACATGTTTACTTGTTGGGATATCACCATATCTCTTATTTAATTAATGCATCTATATACTTGGTAAAGGGTGGAAGGCTCGGCCTTATGGCTGGTGTTTTGTTCCACTCTTACCGCCCTAGTTTCCGTCATATCGGTGTTATGTTCCCGGATTTTGCGTTCCTTAAGCGGTTGGGTATAATGGGAACCCCTTGACAGTTCGCCTTGAATAAAACTCCTCCAGCAAGGCCCAACATTGGTTTTACCATCCGCCACCTAGCCTTTTCTTTCCCTTGAGTTGGCCGGCTCAAGGGTCATCTTTATTTAAACCCCCGGGCTAGTGCTCCTCTGAGTGTTGGTCCACTTTGTCAGCCGCCGGTGGCCACTAGGGGCAACTCTGGCCTGGCCTACCGGAAGTTTGGGCAATCCGGTGTGCCCTGAGAACGAGATATGTGCAGCTCCTATCAGGATTTGTCGGCACATTCGGGTGGCTTTGCTGGTCTTGTTTTACCATTGTCGAAATGTCTTGTAACCGGGATTCCGAGTCTGATCGGGTCTTCCCGCTAGAAGGAATATCCTTCGTTGACCGTGAGAGCTTGTGATGGGCTCAGTTGGGACACCCCTGCAGGGATTTGAACTTTCGAAAGCCGTGCCCGCGGTTATGGGCAGATGAGAATTTGTTAACGTCCGGTTGTAGAAAACCTGAAGTTGACCTTAATTAAAAATACATCAACCGCGTGTGTAACCGTGATGGTCTCTTTCCAGTGGAGTCCGGGAAGTGAACACGGTGTTTGAGTTATGCTTGACGTAGGTTGTTCTAGGATCACTTCTTGATCATAGTTGTTCGACCGTGCTTTTGCCTTCTCTTCTCGCTCTCATTTGCGTATGTTAGCCACCATATATGCTAGTCGCTCGCTGCAGCTCCACCTCATACCTTTACCTTACCCTTAAGCTTAAATAGTCTTGATCGCAAGGGTGCGAGATTGCTGAGTCCCCGTGGCTCACAGATTACTTCCAAAACCAGTTTGCAGGTGCCGATGAGTCCGTGCAGATGACACAACCGAGCTCAAGGAGGAGTCGATGGAGATCTTGTCCTTTGTGTTGTTTCGTGTTAGTTGATCAGTAGTGGAGCCCAGTCGGGACGATCGGGGATCTGTGTAGCATTTGGGGTAGTCTTCTTTTATTTTGGTTCCGTAGTCGGACCATGATTGTATCTGGATGATGTAATGCATTATTCATGTAATTGTGTGAAGTTGGCGATTGCAAGCCAACTATGTATCTCTTACCCTTATATATTACATGGGTTGTGTGAAGATTACCTCACTTGGGACATTGCTTTCAATGCGGTTATGCCTCTAAGTCGTGCTTCGACACGTGGGAGATATAGCCGCATCGAGGGCGTTATAAGTTGGTAATGAGAGCCATCCCCAACCTTAGGAGCCCCTGCTTGATCGAATAGATGGCGTTGTTGAGTCTAGAAAAATGTTTTGAGTCATTTAGGATTATATATATCGGAGAGTTTAGGAATTCTTTTTACTCCCCAGTCCCTTCATCGCTCTGGTAAGGCATCCTGACGTAGAGTTTTGACTCTTCTCTTCTCAAATTTCACAAAAAAAATTAGGATCACGCGGGCATCTTGGAATCGTTCCGATGGTTTTGTGACGAGAACATTGTTCTTGGTGCCTCCTGACATTTAGGGGTTGTGGCAGTGTCCCGGGGAGTTGAGCTCCGAGGTGTTGTCGTCACAATTTTATCGTTGCAGTTCTGGAATACCTGAGTTTAGGTTCGCCGACATCAAAAATCTCTTTTATGCAGTTGTTGGTGAGATAACCTCGACGCCACCCAGTACTGGGGCGGGAGTTCGGGAGTATTGCCATAACTAGTATAACGGATGCTTTTCGAAGGTTGAGGTAGACGATTTCCGAAGGTTTCTTGGTTATGTGTTGAAGGATGGATACAGCTGGATGTAGGATTTGTTAGTTTTGGGTGAGATATTATGCTTCCCCTGTATCCCCAACACCTGATTGCATAACCGGAAAGTTTTGGGAGTTTATAAGTGGGAATTCAAGTAGCTCCTAGGATTTCTTTCCGACAGATGTATGATATGAAATTGGGGTTCGACGTCTAGTGGTCCGCCTATTCATGGTCGGTTTTACAGTGGTCTCGTTGTGTCTTAAAGAGTCCTTGGCTATGCCGACTCGGGGACGCTTCGTATGTTATGTGCACTGCCTTGTACATGATGGTGTTGTACGATCGAGCCCATGTAGGCCCCACCACGAAAACTTCGGAGAAAATCTCTATCATATGTTTGTTCCGGCTTATTCTGCAAGCCAACCTTTTGTTTTTGTTTTGAGTTGTGGTATTTGAGTTGCTTCGAAGTCAAGTGTTGATTCCATACCTTTTCCAAGCGGTGTTCTCATATTTCTATGTGAATACTAATCCTTCATGATAATCGAGATTGTCATGTCAATCCTTTTCAACCGGTGTGTTTTCTCCTCAAGCGGTTCCATTCATTTTCAACGTCCGCAAGATCAATTATCAGTTCTTCTCAACGTTGTCCTTTTCATCCATCTCCAAGTTGCCTTTGTTTTCCCCGCCCACCCACCCTTGTTTCTTCAAGGACTCAGATTTCTTAATCTAGTATCATTTTATTCTTGTGAAGTCTCTTCATTCCTTTTTCCGCCAATGTTCTTATCCGGTGATTCTCATGAAGATACTAACGGAACTTATAGTTCATCATTCTTCGTTTCTTTTATCTTCTCCGGTGGATCCAAGTCAAGCTTTGTGGATCATATCTTTTCCTCATTTCAATACCTTCTCATACCGGTGCACCTCACATTTAGCCACTTCTCGCTATTTAATTGTTCCGGAGTGCTCAAGATATCTGGAAGATTCGTGTTTCCACTCTGCTTTCATTCAAGATCTTTCGAGGATGTCACCTCATTCAAGTCATTTAATTCAACCGGTGCTTTCTCTCTTTTAAATCATTCTACGGTGTTTCTTTTGAGTGGGCCCTAACCCACAGGTTTTTTCCTAGGATCTTACCTGACTCTTCTTATTTTCCCGGAGTTTTTCAAATTCATTTCAAAGATTGACGTAAGAATGATTTATCATCAGTCAAATGTCTTTCTCCAAGATCTTTCAAATTCTTTCCATCGTTGGCTCAACCTTTCTAATTTTCATCCAGGAGTATCTCAATAATTCTTGGTGGTGTTTTCTCGTCATCACGCTCAACATTTCAAGACCGAAGAAGATTTTTCCTCTAAATCTTGGTCCGTTCTCTTCAAGATTCGTGATTCTAGCTTGTTGCCATCCTCTCATAATTGTTTTTGATTGTGAGAATTCTTTTCACCCATCCGGAGTAATTCAGAGTATTTTTCAGTTTGATTCTCCGGAGGCTATCATCTCATAAGTATTCATTCACAGCTTTCAGTTATCGTTCTCCTAATCTTACCGGTGCATCGATCAATTATCCTCTAATCGGCTCGTGATCTCTTCGTTCTCATGTATCTAATTCCTCTCAAGCATCTTTGTTCATTTTATAATTCTTCCCGGTGTTTCTTTATCTTCTCTTCGTTCATTTTCAATTCTTACCGGTGGCTCGTTCAAGATTTCTCTTCCTTTGTTATCATATCAATTTATTCGTTGTTTTCAATCCTACCGGTGGTTTGTTGAAGACCTTTTCCAAGTCGACTCAATATCTATCTTAATTCTTTCTACGAGAATAAGTTGTATGCAATCCGTTTGCTCGTCATCAATTTAATTGGTGAAGGAGGAGCATAACATAATTCTTATTCTTGATTCACCCAAATGTTTAATTCCTTATTCCGGAGGTTCATCAAAATTCTTGATTTCATTTGTTCATCTTTCTTTCTCGGAGTCCCAAGCTCTTGCAATTATATTATCACAGAGATCTCTATCTAAATCATTGCGAGGCTTCAATCTTATTCTTTTCATCATTCAATTATTTTGGATCATTCTTTTACTACCAGAGTTCTTCATAAAGGTTCTACATGATGGTTCATCAAGGATTTAATCCCTTCTCGAAGTGCTCATCAAGATTCTTTTCAGAGGAACTCAAGCATTCTTTATCTTGCATTTTAAAGTGCAATTCTTTCAACCGTATCGTGTGAGGTGGTATTATGTCATTCTTGATAATTTGAGTTCATGTCTCATTATTCACATGTTGTTAATAATGAGCTATTTTAAAGCCATCAATCTCGTCATTGGAATTATCTTGGGCTATATTTCACCTAAAACCGTCCCTAAGGATTGTTGCTATTTATGGTGCTCATATAAGACCCAAGTTCTTATTTCATCCTTCCGGTGAAATAAGTTTCTCGTCTCCTTGTTCTTATCAATCCAATTCTTTTTCCCGTGAGTGGCAGGTTGTCACCTCATAATCGGAGATGTATTCCATAAGACCATATCAAGCTTATTCTTTTCATTGTTGGTTTTTCCAACAACTCCGTTCTAGCATTTGTTTTAAGCGTGCTCCCTCAAGATCCCGTTTCCCTTTGCTCATTCCATTCCATTCTATTCTTTTGTTCCGGAGTCATGGTGATGTTGCTCTTTTCTCTCATCATCTTGGATAGTGTTCTTTTCATGCCTATCCATTTAACCGGAGTGTCGTGTCCACTGCTCAAGCTCTTTTCTTTCTATCTAGTCTTTCATCTCTTTTCAACCGGAGTGCTGTCAGAATTCGTTCTTCCTTATTTCTCTTTTCTAACAGAGTGTTTTCAACTTCATTTATCTTCGTTGTATTCTTTTCTCGAAATGGCTTAACCTTTGCAAGGTTCTTGGTTTCACTCGTTGGTCATAGAAGCAACTTAGTTTTACCTCTTCTCTTTCTCTTCCATTTTCCCTCCGGTGCCATTCTAGATCTCGGGACGAGATCCTCTCGTAGTGGTGGAGTGTTGTGACGCCCCGAGACCATTGTGCCAGGTGTCGTCCAGTTATTCGCTGTTGTTGCCTTGTCTTTGCTTGCGTGTTGCATCTCATATCATGTCATCATGTGCATAGCATCATCATGTTTTCAAAACTTGCATCCGTCTCGGTCTCCTCGTTCCGTCCGTTGTCCGTTCTGAGCCCAACCACACTTGCACGTGCCCGCGACATGTCTGAAATAGTATTTTATAAGTGGCCGGAAAATGTTCTCGGATTGGGTTGAAAGTTGGCGTGTGGTCTTATTATAGTGTAGATAGACCGCCTGTCAAGTTTCATCACATTCGAAGTCCGTTTGATAGCCCAACCGTTAAACTATAGCGGAAATATAGCCGGTCTAACGTCGGACGTTTTCGGTCTCCGAAAACAGTCGCCGGGTCTCTCTCTCTCTTCTCTTCTCTCAGCTCGAGCCCTTCTGCACAGCCCGCCAGGTCCAACCTAACCTCTCTCGTCGGCCCGTAGCCTCCTCCCGTGCGCGTCCGAAATCTGTCCCGGACCCGACCCGGACAGTCGTCACCGTTGGACTCAGATCATCGCCAAACATCTACAAAACGTCTCCGTTTTTCTCTTTGGGCTACCTAACCTATTTTTCCCGTCCGTCCGATTAAGATCGGAGGGACCTAATGCCCCTATCCAAAAATCCACTTACTACTTATAGACCAATCCCCTAGGCAGCAACCCTAAAATCTAGGGACTGTGTCCCGTCGCCCGCCGCCGCTTTCCAAATCCCCCTCGAGATCTTCCCCTGCCTCCCGCAGCTCCTTCGTCCCTGACCGCGGCCGCGCCGCCGATCGTCACCAGCAAACCCAGCAGATGAGTCGCCGCCGGCCTCCTTTTCCTCTCCCCTGTTTTCCTCTCCTGCCTCCTCTAAACTCTCTCCCTCCCTCATTTGTTTTTTCTCCTCTGCCAGGAAACGAACGGAGCTTGCCCCTGCTGCCATGGTCACTGGTTCAAGGTTCTGCACCTCCCGTGCTCTCCACCGCCTCTCGCTTCCTTCCCGCCGTGCTCGGTCGGCCAGAACCATTCGTCCCCGATGCCCTTGCCCGGATCCAGCCGTCGTCCCTCGCCTTGTCTACAGACACAGCCAGAGAGCCTCCTCTACCTCGACGCCGAGCCGAACCTCGTCCCCGCCGCCAAGTCGTCGCCCAAGGCTCCGTCCTTGCCACCCTCCGGCGACCTCAACCTTCACGCGTTGCTGGAACCCCTCGACGCTCTCTCGCACCTCCAAGGCGTCGTCCCCTGAACCCGTCGGTTTTCCTCCTCTGCAACGAGCCGGAGCACTCGTCTCGTTCATCCGCATCGACCCCGCGGCCCTGGCCTCAACTCGCCGCCGGATCTGTTTCCTCTCGGCACCCACGACGAGCTCCGCCCAGTCTCCTCGCGCCCCGCCGCCCGCTGCCTCCTCTGCATCGCGCCGGCGCGCGTGACCTCTTCGTCGCACTGTCCCCCTGCTTCTGCGTGTGAGGAGGACGACCAGCGCCAAGTCCTGCAGCACCCGTTGACCGCATCGTTGCCTCGTTCGATCCAGCCTGCCAGCACCAGATCACACCAAGGCCCAGCGCGCCAGCCTCCCTTCTGCCCGGCCTCACCTCACCGTCGAACTGGGCCGAAGCCCATGGTGAGCCTCCCCAGCGCCTCCTTTCTTTTCCTCTGTTGGCCCTTCATGCACCAGATTCGGCCCGTGTCATGTTTTTTTCCCTGTCTGCGAATTTTCTATTATTCCAGAGACTGCAGTTTTACAGAAAAAGCCCTCATGTTCATGCATTTAATAACTCATTAACCGTGCATCGGTTTAAAATGTCTTAAATATGTAAAATGCTCAGAAATTTGTGTAGTTTTATATATGCCACTTTCATCTATGTTTAAGATTTTTAAAATGATGTTTGTTTAAATTTGCTTAAATAACTTGCTAAAATGTTTTATTTCATAACTAATTAACCGTAGCTCCAAACCTAACAAACTTTATATGTAAATGGGGTAGAAAAATGCCTAGTTTAACATGGTGCACTCATTTTGCATGTTTAACAACTGTAAAATATGGTTTAGGGCAGAACAGGACCTAACCTAATATATGCACATGAGGAGTTTCCGGATTTGTTGTTTGTTGTTCCCGGCCTCATTTAAACTTGACTAGATAGGTAGTTTTGCTTTGCTTCACCCTCTTGCCATGTTTAACAACATTTAATATTGTTGGGTACATAAACGAGAGAGAACTAAATAAATCACGTGGTGTTTCTTCAATATGCAACGGAGTTGCATGTTGAGCTCCACTTAATTTGTAGGATTGTTTGTGCATTTTTCCATGCCATGCTTCATTAAACTGGACATGCATCATACTTGGTTGTGCATCATGCCATATTTATGTGGTGGTTGTTTACTATGTTGTTTGCTTCTTTCCGGTGTTTCTTCTTCGGGTTGGTTCCGGTAACGTCGTGTTGTGAGGATTCGTTCGACTGCATCCGTTTGCCTTCTTCATGGACTCGTTCTTCTTCCTTGCGGGATTTTAGGCAAGATGATCATACCCTCGAAATCACTTCTATCTTTGCTTGCTTAGTTGCTCGCTCTTTTGCTATGCCTATGCTGCGATACCTACCACTTGCTTATCATGCCTCCCATATTGTTGAACCAAGCCTCTAACCCACCTTTTCCTAGCAAACCGTTGTTTGGCTATGTTACCGCTCTGCTCAGCCCCTCTTATAGCGTTGTTAGTTGTAGGTGAAGATTGAAGTGGTTGTTCCTTGTTGGAACGTGTTTAGTTGTTGGGATATCACCATATCTCTTATTTAATTAATGCATCTATTTACTTGGTAAAGTGTGGAAGGCTCGACCTTATGCCTGGTGTTTTGTTCCACTCTTGCCGCCCTAGTTTCCGTCATATCGGTGTTATGTTCCTGGATTTTGCGTTCCTTACCGGTTGGGTATAATGGGAACCCCTTGACAGTTCGCCTTGAATAAAACTCCTCCAGCAAGGCCCAACATTGGTTTTACCATTCGCCACCTAGCCTTTTCTTTCCCTTGAGTCGGCCGGCTCAAGGGTCATCTTTATTTAAACCCCCGGGCCAGTGCTCCTCTGAGTGTTGGTCCACCTTGTCAGCCGCCGGTGGCCACCAGGGGTAACTCTGGGCTGGCCTACCGGAAGTTTGGACAATCCGGTGTGCCCTGAGAATGAGATATGTGCAGCTCCTATCGGGATTTGTCGGCACATTCGGGTGGCTTTGCTGGTCTTGTTTTACCATTGTCGAAATGTCTTGTAACCGGGATTCCGAGTCTGATCGGGTCTTCCCGCTAGAAGGAATATCCTTTGTTGACCGTGAGAGCTTGTGATGGGCTAAGTTGGGACACCCCTGCAGGGATTTGAACTTTCGAAAGCCGTGCCCGCGGTTATGGGCAGATGGGAATTTGTTAACGTCCGGTTGTAGAAAACCTAAAGTTGACCTTAATTAAAAATACATCAACCGCGTGTGTAACCGTGATGGTCTCTTTCCGGCGGAGTCCGGGAAGTGAACACGGTGTTGGAGTTATGCTTGACGTAGGTTGTTCTAGGATCACTTCTTGATCATAGTTGTTCGACCGTGCTTTTGCCTTCTCTTCTCGCTCTCATTTGCGTATGTTAGCCACCATATATGCTAGTCGCTCGCTGCAGCTCCACCTCATACCTTTACCTTACCATTAAACTTAAATATTCTTGATCGCGAGGGTGCGAGATTGCTGAGTCCCCATGGCTCACAGATTACTTCCAAAACCAGTTTGCAGGTGCCGATGAGTCCGTGCAGATGACGCAACCGAGCTCAAGGAGGATCTCGATGGAGATCTTGTCCTTTGTGTTGTTTCGTGTTAGTTGATCAGTAGTGGAGCCCAGTCGGGACGATCGGGGATCTGTGTAGCATTTGGGGTAGACTTCTTTTATTTTGGTTCCGTAGTCGGACCCTGATTGTATCTGGATGATGTAATGCTTTATTCATGTAATTGTGTGAAGTTGGCGATTGTAAGCCAACTATGTATCTCTTACCCTTATATATTACATGGGTTGTGTGAAGATTACCTCACTTGCGACATTGCTTTCAATGCGGTTATGCCTCTAAGTCGTGCTTCGACACGTGGGAGATATAGCCGCATCGAGGGCGTTATATCGACCCCCCCCCCCCCCCCCCCGAGGAGCGTTGCCCGTCGCCAACCCCTCCCCGCCCTGTCGGCACCCCAACTCGCCGCCGCCCCATCGCCGCCCCCTCCACAACCCGTTGCCGCCCCCACGGTGAGCCCCTGCCCATGTTTTCTTTTCTGTTTTTCTTCTGTTTAGTTTAGGTTATTTAGTTTAAGTTTTTTCAGTTTAGTTAGTTTAGGTTTAATTAGTTTAGTTTATTTAGTTTAATTAGTTTAGGTTATTTAGTTTAAACAATTTAGGTTTAATTAGTTTACGTTATTTAGTTTAGGTTTAATTATATTAGATTAGTGTTAGGTTTGAGTTAAATAGTCATAATTAAAGGAAGTGAAAAAAAAGATGAAAAGTGGAATAAGTAGAAAGGGGGAAGAAGAAGAAGAAGAAGAAGAGGAGGAGGAGGAGGAGGAGGAGAAGAAGAAAAAGAGGAGAAGATGAGAATAAAAGAGGAAAAAGTAAAAGAAGGAAAAAGATGATAGTTAGGTTAGCTTCTAGGTTAGTTTGTAGGTTAGTTAGGTTAATTAGTGTGAGGGGTTTTGGTGATGTCATCTTGTTCTCCAAGAGATGATACTTGGCAAGATAACCAAATATGGCATAGTTGTAAATATTCCAAAAGCTTGAAATATCAGAAAAGGGTTTTTGATGGATTTGACCAATATTTTGAACATGACCGTGTGTTGAAACTCTTATATATGGACAACATATGTAAAATGAGCTTCCCTAAATTTTCTCAAATATTTTTGAAACACTAAAATAATTTTACCCTATTAAAGACCATTTCTGTCCTTAAGAAAAAGCCTTTAATTAGTTAGTTAGTTACTTTTTAGGTTAATTACTTAGTTAGTTAGTTAATTTTTTTAGATGTTGTATTCACCCACCAATATTTTTATTATGTTTATGTTGTACTAATTTTGTTTACTCTTTGTCATTGCAGGTGTTGAGAGATGATGGGCGCGGGTCGAGAGCTCTCCGAGCCTCCTTCTTCCTCGGCGCGTGCTGGGAGGGGTGGCTATATTCCACCCCAGCAGCTTCATAGAGCGTTCATAGAAAGCATGGCGACACCGGCTGTCAGATCTCGGGTTCCGGTAAAACCCTCAAGGTTCAAACACTGGGGTGCACGCGAAGATTTCCCCCTACCAACTCATGCCCTCAACCTCGCCACGATTTCAAAGGCAAGCTCGACGAACTCGCAACACAAGAGACACAAGATTTATACTGGTTCGGGCCACCGTTGTGGTGTAATACCCTACTCCAGTGTGGTGTGGTGGATTGCCTCTCGAGATGAGGATGCACAGTACAAGGGGAAGAACAACCTCCTGAGGTGAGGTGTTCTTGTGCTTGGTGGGTGTGAGGATGGGCTGGATCTAGTCCAAGATGAGATGGCTGAGGCTCAGTTGCCTACTACTGTGGTGGCTAATCCTATTTATAGAGGCCCTGGTCCTCTCCCCAAATATTGAGCAGAAAGGGAGCCAACAACAACCAATTTGAAAGGGGACAGCTAGTACAAGTTATCCTGACAAAAGTAGTCTTCGCCTGCCAAAGGCTCTGGTGGTGACGCCGCCTTGGGCTCCATGGTGACCTCCGTCTTGCCGTCCTGCTGGTCTTGGTCTCGTTGCACCGATATGGAGACCTTTGCTTGACGCCTTGGTACTCCTCGCCTGTGCTTGCCTCCTTAGCACCAAAGAGGAAACAAGGACACTGTGCGCGCTGGCGCCCGCCTGAAGCCCGCCTGGTCTCGATCATCATGGCTCACGTCATTGGAACCTCGCGAGGTTTGCCTTGCCTTGATCTCTCTGCCCCTTGCGAGCCAGCCTAGTGAGGCTGCTCCCGAGGAGGTCTTGTGTCGTCCGCCTCGCGAGGGTCTTGAATGCTTGTTGGTGAAGATGGGCCGTACGGGCCCGCTTGCAGAGCCACGCCGTGGGCCGTAGGCAGGCAAGTCTGGGGACCCCCATTCCTAGAACGCCGACAGTAGCCCCCGGGCCCAAGGCATGCTCGGGCTTGGCTTCGAGACGAAGCCAAAGGGCAAGTGCGGAGCGCCGCAGGCCCCAATAGCATGTGGCCTTGATGGACACGTGGTGATTGATTGGACGTGGGCGTCTCCGCTTCCCCACGTCACCTCGACAACTACCTGACTGTCAAAAGGCTGGCATAGACAGCGCTTGCCTTCATTGCTTCCTTTCGCCTTGCTCCAGATCCCCTTTCTTGCTCCCTGCTTCCAAAATCTCCAGATCTACTCCCGTCCCCTTCCGTATCAGCGACCAATGGCGCCCCGGAAGGTCAAGCCTACCTCGTCGCCGGCTTGGTACGAGCCAGCTCTCGATGCACCCAATGTCTCGTAGGAGAACCTCGCCGCCATGCGCTTGCTGACGGTGGGGGAAAGCAACAAGAGGGGGAAGACTGGGCTCCGGGCCGGCTCCGACGTGCCGGAGCCCGAGGGAAGCACCTTCTTCCCCTTCTTCACGAGAAGCATCGTCGCAGGGCTGGTTCCCCCCATTCTCTAACTTCTTCCATGAGGTCCTTGTCCACTTCGGGCTGCAGGCGCTGCATCTTCACCCTACTCTATCCTTCTCTTGTCGATCTTCGCCTACTACTGTGAGGCGTACCTCGGCGTGATGTCGTCTGTGGCTCTGCTGTGCCACTTCTTCTTCCTCCGCATCAACGAGGGTCATACCTCGGGTGTGCCAATTTCATCGCGGCCGGCAAGGCCAACTCAATCTCGAAGACTGGGAAGAAGGCCGACGGCTTCAGGAGCAAGTGGGCCATGATGGACGCCAAGTGTGTCCACCCACGCTTGATGCTGCCAACGGAGATGCCCCAGTCTGACAAGGGGTGGTCCTACGTGAAGCTCACTGATGAGCGGGCGACGTTGGTGCTGGAGCAGATGAACACTGACCTGAAGCCGGGCAACGCGAAGTAGGCAAAGGTGACAGGGGCCATGCTCCTGAGGGAATTCCTGATGCTGTGCGTAGCCCCGCTTCAGGCGCGTACGCACCCCTTGTGGGAGCTTGGGGACGAAGAGGACAAGGTTTACCTGAGCCCGAAAGCCTTGTCTGACGGTGAGCTGGCTGTGGCTCTCCGCCTCCTGGTCGGGGACGACCAGGAGTACCCGTCGAGTGTCTTCACTCCCTTGTTCCGCCGCAAGGACGGGGCGCAGGTCGTGGCTGCCAGGACGACCTTTGACAGGCACAGGCTGGTGCCGCCATCTCCCAGCGGGGCCCTTGCGGCACCGACGCCAGTGGAGCTGTCTTCTGGTGAGTCCCGTAGGAAGGAAGAGGAGGAGGAGGAAGACTCTGAGGTGACCCCTGAAGGGATGGGGGAGACCTCCCCCTTTAGCAAAGCTGACATCCTCCGCACCCTTCCTGACGACGACGAGGCTGACACCCGCTAGGAGAAGGGAGAGCCGCTCGTAATCCCGATGAGGGGCCGATCGACGGTGATCTCCCGGGATGCTGCTTCTGTTCGGGAGCCGCTTCTGGCCCACCGGCTGCCCCTTCTTCTGCTCCTGGGGCTTGTGCGCCCGCGCCCCGGGCTGGGAGGCTCTTGGGCTTCAAGCTTAGCAAAAGGAAGGTGGACTACACCGCGGTGGACTAGTAAGTGTTCAGTGCTCCACCTTGTTCTTGATTATGCTGCTGATTCTTGACGCTTCTTTGTTGTGCGATTAGGCCGATGCCTGCGCCGAAGAAGAGGAAGGAGGAGGCGGTGGTGCCGCCTGGGGCTAACCCACCTACTCTGTCCGCATCTCCCTTCGTGGAGAAGGGAAACATTGGTGCCCATGTCTCTCCGGCCCGGTCGTCCTTGCGAGGCATGGGGGAGAATCCTCGGGAGGAGTCAGCCCCCGTGGCCTTGCTGGCTCCAGAGGCACCGACGTCCAGCTCGGCTGCTATGTGGTTTCAACCCTTAATGATTCATGCAATTTCATTCTTCATGCTAGCTTCATCCCTTAACTAATATGTTGTTCCTCTCTTTTAGGCAAAACACAACAAGAAGGAAGTGCCACCTCTGTACGACCTCTATGCCATGGCCCATATGGCCCCGTTCAAGAAGGCCAAGGCATTCTTTGCAGATGACCTCGATCATCCAGAGAGCTTCACCAACATCTCCTCCCACAACAAGCTGGTGAGGCACAGAGACTAGGGGAAGGGGATGAAAGGAGATGACTTCAACCCGAGCCAGAGTCGTTTCAATATAGAGCTCGTGATGCTATCTGGTGATGGGAGGAAACATGGCTCATCAGCCATTGGGGATGGACTGATACGTTGTCCTAGCAGTCTCAGGGAGATCAAGAAGGGCCACACGAAGTCTCTTCCTGACATACCGCCTCGACCATGACTAGTGGACCTCGCCATCAAGGCTAGGGCCCAGGAGCTTCTGGCGGAGGCAAACAGGCAGGCCAAGGAGAGGGAGACCGAGCTGGAGCAGAGGACGACTAGGATGCTGGAGGAGAGGAACCGGAACGACGCGTCTCACTGGGCCCTATACGAGCTCCTCGTGGTAAGTTTCTCCTTCTTATTAGCCAAATCATACATGTAATGTTCGTTTCATTACTAACTAATATGACTGACTCGTGAAATCAAAATGTGCAGTCCGTGTGCGAGAAAAACAGTCAGACCCCTCTGCTGATGCCTCAGATTGGTATAGCCGGACATGGTAAGTTTCATTTGAATGGTCATTAGTTACTAGTATTCACATTTCAGTTGCATCATGCTAACGAGACATTGCAAATGATCTTTGGTGCATCATGCCTCCCGACAAGCATCGACCGATCCTTCTCCGTCTCGCACTGGCGCAACCCCAACCCCGTCCGGTCCTTCTCCATCTGACACTGGCGTAAAACCGACCGGCCCTTCACCTCTGTGATGAAGGTAACATTTCTCTAGTGTTTTGCGTACCAAATGCATAAAGACCTAGACTTAGCTTTATTTCCTCCAAAATGGTTACCATAATGACCTAGACTTAGCCAATCTTCCTACAAAATGACATAATTACCTTACTTAGCTCCAAAAAGATCTATACTTAACTAAATTAGCTCTAATATGCTTAGTTACCTAGGTTAGCTAAATAAAGGCCTATACTTAGCTTACTTATGCCAAAAATGGCACAATATGCTTAGTTAACTCAAAACTGGTGTAATTAGTTAAGTTAGCTCAAAAATGACCCATTTTACCTAGGTTTGCTCCAGTATGATCCATTTTACCTATGTTAGCTAAAAATGGCATAATTACTTGTGTTAGCACAAAAATGACCTATAGTTACCTTAATTTCCTCCAAATGGACATAATATGCTTAGTTAGCTAAAAAATGGCATAATTACCTATGTAAGCTCTAAAATGACACAAATAAGGAATGAGAAGAAGAAAAACAAGGAAGAGGATAAAAGGAATGAATAGAAGAAGAAAGAGAAGAAAACGAAAGAATAAAAGTAGAAGAATGAGAACGAAAAGGGTAAAAACCTTCTTCTTCTTCTAGTCTTCTTCTTCTTATTCTAGTCTTCTTCTTCTTCTAGCCTTCTTCTTCTTCTTCTTATAACTTGCTTACTCCCATTTTTGCAGATTTGATTCACTTCATGGAAACTGGATTGATGGACTGCTCGTTTTAGTTTCTGTTTTGATTTTGTGTTGATAAACAATGTATGTTGAATAGCTCCGTGAAACTATGCATGTATGTTGATGAACTCCATGAAACTATGTATGTATTGGACGTTTAAATACCCTATGTGTTCTGTTGATTTGATGGACTGCTAGATGATGGATACATGGGCTATCTTTGAAGTTGAGACTATATATATAATTTATTTCTTTTGAAAATGCAAGGATATAAAAAAATAGAAAAAAACAGGGGCTATACAGGAGCTTTGCCGTCTGCTGGCAGACAGCAAAGACCTTTGCCATCAGCCAGCAGATGGCAAACCTGCCGCGTGGCAGCTACCTGTGCAGCCTGGGACACTGGCTGGCTTATTTGGTTACTTTGTCGTCTTTTGGAGGACAGCAAAGAGCGTTGCACCTTTGCCGTCTGCCAGCAGACGACATCGCTTGACACGTGGCAAAACCTGGGGGCTGGCCTATTTCGCTATGATGTCGTCCGCTGGCAGACGGCAAATGTGCGATTGTCTTTGCCGTCCGCCAGCGGATGGCAAAGCACGCCATTAACCACTTAATAGACCTAACCTAGAACTTTTGCCGTCCGGGCTCTTTGCCGTCCGCTGGCGGACGCAAAAGAGCGTTCCATCTTTGCCGTCCGTCAGCAGATGGCAAAGAGCCCTTCGTCGTAGCCTATTCAGCCGGACTTGTTGCCGTCCGCTGGCGGATGGCAAAGGTCTTTACCGTCAGCCATGGCGGACGGCAAAGTGCCCTATTCCTATAGTGTGTGATAGGTGAGTCATCTTGATGAGTAATTGTGCTTTAGTAAGAATACTGGTGTTAAGGTTAAATAGTTATGCAAAAAATTATATCCTACTTGTGGCGCATTATTCAGTGTTAGTTATCCTTAATGCTCGCTTACGAGATTATTCGTTTCTTGGTTGGTCGCTTCTCAGTCTTTTGCTAGCCTTCATTTTGCACTAAGTATGTGAAGGAAATATGCCCTAGAGGCAATAATAAAGTTATTATTTATTTCCTTATTTCATGATAAATGTTTATTAGTCATGCTAGAATTGTATTAACCGGAAACATAATACATGTGTGAATACATAGACAAACATAGTGTCACTAGTATGCCTCTACTTGACTAGCTCGTTAATCAAAGATGGTTAAGTTTCCTAACCATAGACATGAGTTGTCATTTGATTAACGGGATCACATCATTAGGAGAATGATGTGATTGACTTGACCCATTCCGTTAGCTTAGCACTTGATCATTTAGTATGTTGCTATTGCTTTCTTCATGACTTATACATGTTCCTATGACTATGAGATTATGCAACACCCGTTTATCGGAGGAACACTTTGTGTGCTACCAAACATCACAATGTAACTGGGTGATTATAAAGGTGCTTTACAGGTGTCTCCGAAGGTACTTGTTGAGTTGGCGTATTTCGAGATTAGGATTTGTCACTCCGAACGTCGGAGAGGTATCCCTAGGCCCACTCGGTCATACACATCACTATAAGCCTTGCAAGCATTGTAACTAATGAGTTAGTTGCGGGATGATGTATTACAGAACGAGTAAAGAGACTTTCCGGTAACGAGATTGAACTAGGTATTGAGATACCGACGATCGAATCTCGGGCAAGTAACATACCGATGACAAAGGGAACAAAGTATGTTGTTATGCGGTTTGACCGATAAAGATCTTCATAGAATATGTAGGAGCCAATATGAGCATCCAGGTTCCGCTATTGGTTATTGACCGGAGATGTGTCTTGGTCATGTCTACATAGTTCTCGAACCCATAGGGTCCGCACGCTTAACGTTCGGTGATGATTTGTATTATGAGTTTATGTGTTTTGATGTACCAAAGGTAGTTCAGAGTCCTAGATGAGATCGGGGACATGACGAGGAGTCTCGAAATGGTCGAGACGTAAAGATTGATATATTGGACGACTATATTCGGACATAGGAAAGGTTCCGAGTGATTCGGGTATTATTCAGAGTACCGGAGAGTTACGGGAATTCACCGGGCCTTATTGGGCTTTAAGGGAAAGAGAGAGGAGAGGTTGCGCCCCCCCAATGCTTAGTCCGAATTGGACTAGGGGGAGGGGCGGCGCCCCCTCCTTCCTTCTCTTCTCTTTTCCCTTTCCTTCTCTCCTACTCCTACTACTTGGAAGGGCTCCTAGTTCTACTAGGAAATGGGGAATCCTACTCCCGGTGGGAGTAGGACTCCCCTAGGGCGCGCCATAGAGAGGGCCGGCCCTCCCCCTCCTCCTCTCCTTTATATACGAGGAAGGGGCCACTACTAGGAAAACCCTTAGCAGTAGCGCTGGTTTTTGAGCTACCAGTAGCGCGGGCACCAGTGCTACTGCTACGACGCTACAGCTATTTTGTAGCAGTAGCGCTTGTTTAAACCAACGCTACTGCTATCTATATCTAGCAGTAGCACGCCTCTGTCCATCGCTACTGCTAATACTAGTAGCGTGGGCTTCAAAAAAACGCTACTGGTAAGCAGCGCTGCTACTACTCCAATACCCCATGCAATTGCTAGTATTTTCTTTTTTTTATGTTGTTGTATTCGTATTTTTACAGGTTTTATACAGTTACAACATACACATACACTGGAACTATATGAAAAAGGAATGTCTCATCATCATCATCGAAGTGGTACAACATAGTCTCATCATATCAACATAATCTCAACACAAATGATGTCGATCTCATCATCTCGAAATAGCGATACAAGTTAATGATCACATGTCTCTTACATTGTCACTGTAGACACATGTTTCATCATCTACCTAAACTAAGACATAAATGATAAGAGCGATCACAATGATCAAAAGCGGTATGATGTAGTAGTTTTTGCGGCGGCGCTGGTTCTGAATCCCCTGTTGTGCTATGAATCTCAAGTAACTAGCTTCGGCTTCCGCTCTGCTATCAAACCCTTTCTGGCTTCCGCCGGAGAAGCCAGAGACTTGGGCCTGACACTCTGGCCACTCATCATACACACCCGGAACATGCCCTACATACACGGCATACCACTTCCTCGCCATTGTTGATCTATATACCTGTTAGAGATGCACATATATATACCATGAAGCGAATTCAACAAAACAGTTATGAAATAGAAGCAACATATATAGTAAACATAGTTAACAAATTTCATCGTACCGAAAGTAATTAACTAGAGCGCGGCACCATACATCTAATAGTTTCCTCGTACTGAGAGATTCGAAGTTTCGTCGTACATAAAGTAACAAGTAACTAAACAGACACATTGTCTTTAAGCAGTGCACTCTTCCCATCTGTCCATATCCGGAAGGGTGTCACCAAGCTTAGTGGAAGGCCTCATGTCCTGACGCTGTAGGGCAATGCGGGTTCGGACGTCAGCTCGCGATACTGGGCCACCGTAGAACATCCCATTCTCTTCGAGGACATCTTTGATGATGATGGACGCAATTTCCTGTTGGATCCGGTAGAAATCATTTCAAAGTCGATTATCCGGCACGGCTCCAAAGGCTTCGGCCCATCTCTGGATATGGGTATCTGATGAAGATTTCATGCAAAGTGATTGCACATCCCTTCTGTACTCCATCATTAGATGGGTGACGTAGAATCCATCATTCTCACTTTGTGCCGGTTGCTGGATGCAACAGAAGTCAGTCTTGTGGCTGAAACAAAGCCCGACCTTATTTGTTTTTTGCACTGGATGTAGCCACCCCGCATGCTGAAGCCCAGCATAGCTCTATCCAGAACATACTTTATGTGTGTGTAATCTTTCTTCTGTATGTTCTTCGACGGGTCCAAATATATAGCGCGGGAGTAACACGGGTAAAGAACAATGAGAACGGCACGACACCCCCCATTGCGCAAAATACATGATCAAGTTTAGCCTCCATGCGTGCAAAGTAACTATTGAAATGCACGAAAGGATGTATGTGTTATAGTGCTATGCGCGGATGTCTTACCTGGGATGATAAGGTAGGAGAATCGTTTCTTTGTCCTTATTGCTGACCAAGAATTCTTCGATGTACTGACTCGCATATTGATGGTTGGCGTCGTTGATTGACAAGAAGCCCTCATGCATGTAGTATGGGTCCGCAAGCGCAAGACCGGTGACTTGCTCTCTCCTGGCGATGTAGTTCATGTGCAGCGCATACAGGCGGATGAAGGTAAAATTGAGTGTCCTCATTTGAAACATCTGGAAGATGTAATCAAACCTCAGGAAGAAGAGGTCTGCGGGGCATGTGCGGACATACATCTTGCAACTGCTCGGCACATGAACCGTATAAAGTGGGTATCCTGGATCATCCGAGGCGAGGAGGCTTCTCTCTGTCAAAAGCACATGGTCATGGAGTCTCCTGAGATCCCCTTCTATGGCAGCTAGTGCATTCGCCGGTACCCTTGGCTGTCCCGTGACATGGACTAATGGCGCATGTTTCATCGGCACACGGTCAACCTTGGTTGAAGGCGGCTGGCTGCTAGAACCAACATTGCCAACTTTATTGGATTTTCTCGCCGCCGGTCTCTTCCTCTACTTCTTCTTGGGCTCAGGTGCTGGTGGGTCTATTAGACCCTCCTTGAGCACCACCCCTAGTGTTGTCGGGCTCAGCTTTGGACGACTCTGGCTAATCAGTTGAGCTTGGGTGGAGCCGGCATCTGGAGGCGTGTCCTGCGAGGATTGCATGAACAAAGACTTCTTGCACTCCCGAGGACGTACCGGCTCTGGTACATGCATCTCATATTCATATGGTTGACTCATTGTTACATCGTTGTCAAAGGCAGTATTGAAATACTGGTTAGGGTCATCGTCGGCCTCCTCCATGTCACGATCCCTATCCTCTTCCATGGGGCAGATGGCATCATCTGCCGGCGGAACGGTTGGCCCTCCTTCCTCATGTCTCTCGACCTCAGCAAGCAGCACAGACGATGGTTGTACTTGTGTAGGTGGTGTTGTGGTCATACCTTCCCGAGGTCCCGTTGGTGTGCTCCCGGCCACCTCGACACGAAGAAGATTTTTCGGCCACAGGATCGGCCAATTTTTGCATTGCCCAAGCTGCGTGGGGGTCTCGTCATCCTCTCCATCGGTTTGTATCGGACGAGGGAGACCCTCATAGCCTGCTTTCACACTCGCCACGGAGACCCTTAAGGCATTATCAGGCATCTGCCGGCGGTGAAACAATCGATCCTTAGGCTTCACTATAGTACCCTTCCCCACATCCACCAACCCGCCCTTCATGTTGTAAAGGAGGGTGCACGGAGTGGAGTCGGCCTATAAAGACATATACGTGCGGCGTCAGAGATCCAAAAAGAACGGCAACTGAAGATTAATTAATTAGTTGAGTTGATGAAGGTGCAACGACGCGTATTTACCGTGAGGGCGTCGAGCTCAGCCAATGTCGACGGCCCGACATTCAAGCCAGAGATGGAGCTAGGGCTGCTATGAGAGCTGGGTGGAGGAGTAGGTGCCGCTGGAGGAGGTGCGCCAGTTGCCATACTAGGTATGGGTATGGGTGCGGTGTTCATTGAGTTGCTCCCGCTGAAGCTGGGCATGGGAAAATCACTTGGTGGCGCGTTTGGATTTTGTTTCACCCATGTGACCACTGTTGGAATCAAGCTTGTAAAGGCAGCCACCATATCATCTCTATAGGCAGCGATTATCTTAGCTTTAGTCTCAGCTTTTGCTTTCTCCATCGCCCGCGCCACCTTCTCGTCGATAGTCACTTGACTGAACTTCTTTCTCTGTCTTTTGGCCTCGGGGTCCTCGTTATAATAGTACTTCCAAGTGGCCCCATCCCCGGCACCATGCACACGTCCATATTGCAGCCGCTGGCCGGGCGGGTGTCCCATCATTATGTTCATGGCCCGGTTGAAAGGAGTGTCCCATTTGTACTTTGCCGACGACTGAGTCGATGAGTCGCTCTCGGCCGCAAGCTTGTGTTGCTCTGTCTGCAAAATGGACCGTGAATCATTTAGGAATGCGACTAGAATGTAGTAGACTTCGTTGATCAGAACCTAATATGTAAGGTGGTAAAAAGGATAATTACCAGTAATCTCATGAATTGCCTAGTCGGCCCGTCGGTGAAAAAATCTTTTTCTTGGGGTCCCACGAGAATCGGGCCCTGATGAAGTCGTGCTCCTGCTGGTCGGTGAACTCAGCCAATGGGTCTGGGATCCCCTGACGTTCACGTTATGCGTCCTCCTAGCCCACACGGGCCTCTTTCCTGTGTAACCACGACTTCCAAGGCAGTGGTTCCCCATGTTCTTTGCCTGCAGCTGCTTGCCTCTCTCTGACCTGGCCTTGTCAGCTTCTTCATTGCAAGTCTCCTTGAACCTTTCAAAGTCCTCTATTGTAATTTTCGGATTGTCTGCAACAATCTCGGCGTAGGTTTCATTCTCTTGAAGCGCCCTTTTCACCCTAGTTTTCCAAGTGCTCAATGCGTTGCTGAACTTCCCTAGGGCTTTGTTGTTGATTTTTTTCATGCCCTCATCATCCCATGGGTCGACATCGTCATTCCGACCGGGGAACTAGAATCTTGCGTGCAACCTAGTTAGAAGCAGCTTCTTCAAATGTTCATTCTTCCGTATTTTTGTGTCGTTGATGTTAGCGGTATCCCGTAGGATGCATCCTAGTTGGTTGCCGTAACACGCTGCCACTTCTCGCGGCTCTATTGGCTCGAACTCGCCAGGGTGCACCGCCGTGACCACCATTCTTTCGGTGCCGAGCTCATTTGGGCGTCGTGTCCTATTTTCCTTCTGTCCCTCACTGGCTTGGGAGGTCCCACCTTCCGTGCTGCAGTTAGGAACATCATCAGCGCCAGACTCAGTGCCGGTGTCATTGGTGGCATCAGTGTCGGCGTCGGCGCCACCACCGTCGTCATCCGTCATGACAAGGCCGTCCGGACACCCAGCTTGCTGTCCCTCCTGATCCGCCAGAAAGTCGAGGTAGGCGTGTGCTTGACCTAATAGGGAATGAGAACCTCCGGCCTCATCGGTGTCGGTCATGTTTCCTAGGGTTCAATGTCGTAGTGGTTTAATTATCGAGCTTTATATAATAAAGTGAATAATGAAAAAAAGTGACCTTTGTTTTGCCGGAAATGTCGTTTCATTCCCGTCGCGACAAATCTCAAGCACTCGATATGTCCAACTTGCTAGCACAAGTCATGCCAAAATTCACAGAAAATTTCGGCATGACCTTTCCTAGAAAGTGCACATATAGAGGGCCTGAAATTTGCCGGAATGGAAATGAATCAACATTTCCGGCAAAACAAAGGTCACTCGCAATCGGGAAATGAATCAACAACCAAAGTACGGTAGAACTACAGCAGCACAACAATATAGGATGCTCACTATAGCAGCACAACAACCACATGCACATGTACTCTCCTCTAGCATCTGCATGGACAGAGCTCTATATAGTGTGGGTTTTGGGATGCTCACTATCTGCCTGTCGAGGATGAGGGTGTGGTGTCGATGATCTTCGAGCGGCGGCGGCGAGCGGCACGTCGGTGATCTACCTGTGCGTCAAGCATTCACAAGATAAATTATTGTAGACACACAAGATAAATTATTGTAGACACACAAGATCAATTGTGGACCTACAATCTGCCTAATAAAATGTTCATTTTCATTTTATTTACTCTATAAACAAACTAAACACTCATTTTCATTTACTCTAGCAACAAAATCCAAAACAAGCATATTAACAACATTCTAACAATAGGCATTTTAACAGCAAGCATTTGAACAACATGCATTTTAACAGCAAGCATTTGAACACTCTAACAATAGGCATTTTAACAGCAATTGAACACTCTAACAACACACATTTGAACACTCTAACAGCATACATTTAACACTCTAACAACATGCATTTTAACAACATTCAACATTTGGACAGCAAGCATTTGAACAAAACAAGCATATGAAAAGGGAGGGAAGAGGGGGTGGCACACCTCGGCCGGGGTTGGGATCAGGGTCGGGGGCACCGGGGCAGAGGGGCCGGGTGCACCTAGGCCGGGGTCGCCGGGGCAGAGGGGCCGGGGTCCTTCTCCTCCTCATCGATCTGCAGAGAGACCAAATTTGGTCAGAGAGAGAGCAGGGGCGGCACGGGGGGAGGGGTCGGCCAGGGGTGCACCTAGGGTAGGGGCAGCAAGGGGGGAGGGAGCATCGGGGTGACTAGTGGCCTGCGTTGAGGTCGGGTGCGGCACGCGTCAACGACGGCATGGGCAGGTGCGGGCGTCGGTGGTGGCGTGGGCGGGTGCGGGCGTCGGCGGCGTGGGCGAGTGCGGGCATGGGCGGTCGCGTGGGCGGGTGCGGGCGTCAGCGGCGTGGGCGGGTGCGGGCGTCGGCGGTGGCGAGAGAAAGGGGATTCGAGCGAGAGTGAGAGAGAGGAAAGAGATAGGATCTAGCGGGCGGTGTTGTAGGCAACTTAGCTATAGCGCGTGTTGGCAAAACGCGCTATAGCTAAGTTAGCTATAGCGCTGCCCAAGCCAAAACGCGCTACTGCTATTTATTTTTTTATTTTTTTTATTTTTCTTAGCTATAGCGCTGCCGAGGCCAAAACGCGCTACTGCTAATTATTTTTCTTTTTTATTTTTATTTTTCTTTTTAATTTTCATATTCCACAAACTTTCTTCCTTTTAATTTTTTTATATTTCTCTTTTTATATTTATTATTCTTTTTCTTTTTCTTTTTCATATTCCACAAACTTCCTTCCTTTTTCTTTTTTATTTTTCTTTCATTTCAGTTTCCACAACTTATTAGTTCTTTTTTCTTTTTTTTCATTTCATTTTTCAAAACTTCCTTTCTTTTTCTTTTTCTTCTTCTTTTTCTTTTTCTTTTTCTTTCATTTGCACTTTTCTTTTTCTTATCTTTCTTTTGCACTTTCCTTCCTTTAATTTGGTCTGTCGTTAGAGCAATACCACTGTTACCCTCGGGATAGTAATTAGTATAATATATATTACATGATTTGACCGCTAACACCGGTATACAACAAGGACACACACAAACTTTGGGCATTAGTTTGTCAGCTTGGGCGACGACGACGCTTTAGACTGATCTTCTTCCCTCTTTTGTTCATTGTCGAATAATTGAGCCCATGGTCGTGACTTTTCCTTCTCCAGGGATTACGATCTTTCGTAGGTAATGTGGTCTTCATTCTTCTTTTGACATATGTTTCATCGTCATCAGCATCATATTCCCTCATCAGATCACCGTACTGGTCATAGTCTTCCTCGTTGGCGACTCCATCCATTCCAGCAATGCTCCTTTTGCTTCTCCTCACGACAACACGGCTGGGATTGATCAGATTAGTTATGAAGAAACATTGTGTCATGTGTTTAGCGTGTACCCATGGCTCATTTTTGGCGATGGCGTTGACGGTACCGCTATCATCGGAGTTGGGTATACACATGGTAGTGAAATGTCGGTTTTCTCTGTGTACATTTTTAGCCCATCTGACACGGAACATCGTCGCGCTATGCAATCCAGAGTAGTTAAGCTCCCACATCTCTTTGACCCTTCCGTAATATCTTTCAATTACATTCCCGGTCATGGCTTCCATCGTCACCCCTGAGTTCTGGTCATCACTGTTTATATCTTTCTCCTCCGTGTAGAACGTGTATCCATTGATATCATATGCTTGATAAGTCGCGAGGTTGGTCGAGGGGCCATGTGCTAAGGCGTATATGAGTGTTCCGTTTGGACAACCCTCTTCTGGGGGATTAGCCAGAACTCGCTCTTTGAACCAACGCACGAAAGTGGAGTTGTGCTCTCTAATAACTTCAACGTCCGTCCTGTGCACCCCACGGTCACGGTATTTCTTTGCGATGGTCTCTTTGTGCAGCGGTACGAAATCTTCTAGCACATCTAGGTGTTGTAGCACTACTAAGTTTGCCCTGTCAATGTCGTTTTGTCGGCCTGAGCGTAACAAATTCAAATCCCTATGACCGTTGATGTGACCTTCGCCTTCGAGCCTTCCACAGTGCTTGTTGACGGGCAAACCACAACATGGTCTTTCGTCAGATAACTCTCACAGAAAGAGATGCATTCTTTGGTCAGATATCCCTGGGCTATGCTTCCATCTGGATGGGACATGTTACGAACGAATCCTTTGATGACCCCATTCATCCTCTCGAACGGCATCATGCTATGCAGGAGTGCTGGCCCTAGGTCGATGATGTCATCCACGATGTGGACACATAGATGCACCATGACATCAAAGAACGCGGGCGGGAAGTACATATCTAGCTCATTCAGTATGACAACGATATCTTCTTGTAGCCTATGGAGTTGCTTCACACTGATCGACTTTCGAGAGATAGCATCAAAAAAGTGGCATAGGTCAGTAAGCGTCTCACGCACATGTGTGTCTATAATCCCTCTAAGTGCAACCGGGAGTAACTGCGTCATCATCACATGACAGTCGTGAGACTTCATCCCACTGAACCTTTTTTTCTTAGTGTCCAGATATCTTCTTATCTTCCCACAGTATCCGGAACTAACTTTGATTCCGGCAAGGCACTTGAACAATTGATCGACCTCCTTCGGATCTAAGGTGAAGCAAGAGGGGGGGGCAATATTGTTCTTCCTTCTTGTTTACTTTTTTGCCCCTATCTTCCGTCTCCGTCTCCGTCTCGGTCTCCTCTGACGACCTTTTACCGGGCATTTGGAGATCTTTCCTGATTTTCAAAAATTCCAAGTCTTTTCTTGCCTTCGGCCCATCCTTGGTCCTCTCCGGCATGTTCATCAATGTTCCAAGCAAACTCTCAAGGATATTTTTTGTGATATGCATTTGATCAAGGCTATGAGGCGTGTCGAGTATGGGCCAGTATTCCAAGTCCCAGAAAACAGATCTTGTCTTCCATACCTTCAGCAGGGGCTCTGGCGCCTTTTTCTTCGTCTTTCCTGGCGAGGGGCACTCTTTCTAGTTCTTCAATAACTCATATATTTCTGCACCTCTACGCTTACATGGAGGACCTCGATGCTCAGCCTTACCATTGAATATATCTCCACGCTTTCTCCATGGGTCATCCTTCTCGAGCCATCTTCGATGCCCTATGTACACGATTTTCGAAGACCCACCATCTTTCGATAGCTGCAGAGAAGTTGTATCATCCATGCACCTCGTGCATCCGCAATATCCGTGGCACACCTGGCCGGAGAGATAGCCGTAACCGAGATAGTCCTGCACCGTCGTGATCAGTGCGGCTCTCATGTAGAAATACTCTCCTTTGCTTGCATCCCATGTCTTGGCCGGTGTTGTCCATAAGGTCTGTAACTCCTCTTTCAGTAACCCGAGATACAGATTTATATCATTTCCCGGTTGTCTCGGCCCTTGAATAAGCATAGCCATGTGAATGTATTTTTCCTTCATGCACAACCAGGGGGGAAGGTTGTACATCCATACAAACACGGGCCATGTGCTGTGATTGGTGTTCTGGCTGCCAAATGGATTCATGCCATCACTACTAGCGCCTAGCACGATGTTCCTTGGATCATTTGCGAAAAAATCAAATTCAGCATTTAATGCTCTCCACTGGCTAGCATCTACGAGGTGTCTCAGCTTCGGCTCATCTCCGTCATCTGGCTTCACCCTCTCCGCGTGCCAGCGCATAAGCTTTGCTTCCTTAGGATCTACGAAATACCGCTGTAGACGCGGAGTGATCAAAAAGTACCATACAACTTTCTGTGGAGCTTTCTTTCCGGCCTTTTTATATCGTGAAGCATTGCACTTTGGACAGATCGTTTTTTCAGCGTGCTCGTTCTTATATATGATGCAATCATTGATGCATGTGTGATATCTAATATGTGGCAGATTAAGAGGGCACACGATTTTCTTTGCCTCCTCGACACTAGTAGGACACAGGCTTCCCGCGGGAAGAACCTTCTTTAGGTACTTCAGAAGCTCATCCAGGCTTGTATCTGTCCATTTGTTTTTTGGCTTCATCTTTAGAAGTTCTAGTGTGAAACTCAAGCGGGTCACCTTGGGATTATTGCAACCATCATACAAAGGAGTCATCGAGTCTACCTCCAGTTGCGCCAGTTTGGCCTCCTCTCTAGAAGCAGCTCTATCGCTATTCGTCTTCTTGTGAAGCAGGTCTCGAACATGCGGGTCCCGCATGGCTGAACTTAGTAGCGACAAAGACGGTGGCGTGTCCGCGTCTTCTCCGCCTTGAACTGCCTCTTCGCCATCGACATTTCTGAGGCAGTCGTCCTCTTCGGGCACATAATCGGTCATCTCTTCGTCTGGTGGCCCCATGTCGTTATTTCCTGCCCCGTCGACGTCCTCATCATCATCATCATCACTTATCCACTGAGTATGGCCATGCATGAAACCATGCATGAGCAGGTGCGCCTTGAATTTACCACCCTCAAAGGGGTCGAGCCCGACTCTTCCTTTGCATTTTCGACACGGACATAAAACATCCTTCAGTCTTTTTTCATACATGTCATCCACAGCGGATTGCCAGTATCTTTCCACCTTCCTTCCATTGACCTTCATGATCACATACGCGCGAAGCAAATATTTTAAACACGTATATATGCATGCATGGAATAAATTCATACAAAAATTCGGCATGACCTTCCCTAAATATAGTACATATTGAGTTTGCATGCCCGAAATTCGTCGAAACGGAATTGAATCGACATTTCGGCATAACATAGGCAACTCATGTCACCCACATTATTTCATCAAATCCACAATGTAGGAAACTCAAATTATGCCACACACAAATCGGTATATATATTCTCACATCGCCCATATATATAGTTGTGATCCTATCCAAACAAACACCTTTTTTTGCTCACCTATGTGTTGAGAGGGATATCAAGCACATTTCTTCTTAATTACCTAGTAGCTCTAGATATATAGCTCTAACTAGCTAGCTAGCTAGCTAGGGAGAGAGAGAGAGAGCTAGCTAGGGAGATAGTGGGAGAGGAGAGGGAAGGCATTAATGGAAGGGGTGGAGGGCAAAGAAGAGGGGGAGGGAGGGAATTAATGGAGGGGGTGGTGGTGGAGGGCACAAAGAAGAGAGGGGTGGTGGTGGAGGGCACAAAGAAGAGGGGGTGGTGGAGGGCAAAGAAGAGGGCTCTAATGGAGGGGTGGTGGAGGGCAAAGAAGAGGGGGAGGGCTCTAATGGAGGGGTGGTGGAGGGGGAGCATTGAATGGAACAAGCAAGGTGCAAGGAAAGGGGGAGAAAGGAAGGGGGAGAGGAAGAAGAAAGGGGAGGAAGGAGGGGAAAGGTGGTAGGTGGGTGGCGACCATAGCAGTAGCGCGGGGTGCCAAAGCACGCTACTGCTATGAGTGCCAGCCAAAATATCTGCTGGTACGTAAAACTAGCTATAGCGCTTGTACAAAAACAACGCTACTGGTATAAGTTTACCCATAGAAGAAATAGCAGTAGCGCTTCTAGGTGCACGGGCGCTATAGCTACTTTCTTAAGAGTAGCGCTTGTTAGACAACAAACGCTGCCAATATTTTTTGGTCGGGTGGTGTGCTATGGAAAACTTACCAGTAGCGTGGCCTCAAAAAACCAACGTTGCTACTATGTTGTACCAGTAGCATGCTTTGTAACAGACGCTACTGGTAACTATCTGTAGCGTGGGGTCCATAATACACGCTACTGGTAAACTTCTACGTATAAGCCTTTTCCTAGTAGTGGGCACCCCTTGGAGACACAACAATTGATCATTGATCTCTTAGCCGTGTGCGGTGCCCCCCTCCACCATAATCCACCTCGATCATATCGTAGCGGTGCTTAGGCGAAGCCCTGCATCGGTAGCATCATCATCACCGTCACCACGCCGTCATGCTGACGAAACTCTCCCATGAAGCTTTGCTGGATCTGAGCTTGCGGGACGTCATCGAGTTGAACGTGTGCAGAACTCTAAGGTGTCGTGCGTTCGGTACTTGGACCGGTCGGATCATGAAGATGTACGACTACATCAACCGCGTTGTGCTAACGCTTCCGTATTTGGTCTACGAGGGTACGTAGACACACTCTCCCCTCTCGTTGCTATGCATCACCATGATCCTGTATGTGCGTAGAATTTTTTTGAAATTACTACGTTCCCCAACAGTGGTATCAGAGCCAGGTTTATGTGTAGATGTTATATGCACGAGTAGAACACAAGTGAGTTGTGAGTGATACAAGTCATACTGCCTACCAGCATGTCATACTTTGGTTCGGCAGTATTGTTGGATGAAGCGGCCCGGACTGACATTACGCGTACGCTTACGCGAGACTGGTTCTACCGACGTGCTTTGCACACAGGTGGCTAGCGGGTGTCAGTTTCTCCAACTTTAGTTGAACCAAGTGTGACTACGCTCGGTCCTTGTGAAGGTTAAAACAACACTAACTTGACGAACTATCGTTGTGGTTTTGATGCGTAGGTAAGAACGATTCTTGCTCAGCCCGTAGCAGCCACGTAAAACTTGCAACAACAAATTAGAGGACGTCTAACTTGTTTTTGTAGGGCATGTTGTGATGTGATATGGTTAAGACGTGATTAAATATAAATTGTTGTATGAGATGATCATGTTTTGTTAAAGTTATCGGCTATTGGCCGGAGCCTTATGGTTGTCTCTTTATTTGCATAAGATGCAAGTGCTATGTAATTGCTTTACTTTATCGCTATGCGATAGCAATAGTTGCAAAAGCAATAGCTGGTGAGACGACCATGTGACGACACGTTGATGAAATATCAATATGATGGAGATCATAGTGTCATGACGGTAACAATGGAGATCATGACAGTACTTTGGAGATGGAGATCAAAAGCACAAGATGATGATGGCCATATCATGTCACATATTATGATTGCATGTGATGTTTATCTTTTATACATCTTAGTTTTCTTAGTTCGGCGGTAGCTTTATAAGATGATCCCTTACTAAATTTCAAGGTAAAAGTGTTCTCCCTGAGTATGCACCATTGCCAAAGTTCGTCGTGCCGAGACACCACGTGATGATCGGGTGTGATAAGCTCAACGTTCATCTACAACGGGTGTAAGACAGTTTTACACACGCAGAATACTCGGGTTAAACTTGATGAGCCTGGCATATGCAGATATGCCCTCGGAACACTGAGACAGAAAGGTCGAGCGTGAATCATATAGTAGATATGATCAACATAGTGATGTTCACCATTGAAAACTACTCCATCTCACGTGATGATCGAACATGGTTTAGTTGATTTGGATCACGTGATCACTTAGATGATTAGAGGGATGTCTATCTAAGTGGGAGTTCTTAAGTAATATGATTAATTGAACTTTAATTTATCATGAACTTAGTCCTGGTAGTATTAGCATATCTATGTTGTAGATCAATAGCTCCCGTTTAGCTCCCCTGTTTTATTTTTGATATGTCCCTAGAGAAAAATAAGTTGAAAGATGTTAGTAGCAAAGATGCGTACTAGCTCCGTGATCTGAGGATTATCCTCATTGCTGCACAGAAGTATTATGTCCTTGATGCACCGCTAGGTGACAGAACTATTGCAGGAGCAGATGCAGACGTTTTGAACATTTTGACAAAAGCTCGGTATGATAACTACTTGATAGTTTAGTGCACCATGCTTTACGGCTTAGAACCGGGACATCAAAAATGTTTTGAACGCCACGGAGCATATAAGATGTTCCAATAGTTGAAATTGGTATTTCATACTCATGCCCGTGTCGAGAGGTATGAGACTTCTGACATTACTTTGCCTACAAGATGGAGGAGAATAGCTCAACAAGTAAGCATGTGCTCAGATTGTCTGAGTACTACAATCACATGAATCAAGTGTGAGTTAATCTTCCAGATAAGATAGTGATTGACAGAGTTCTCTAGTCACTATCACCAAGTTGCTAGAACTTCGTGATGAACTATAATATGTAAGGGATAACGCAAACGATTCCCAAGCTCTTCGTGATGCTAAAATCGACGAAGGTAGAAATCAAGAAAAGCATCAAGTGTTGATGGTTAACAAGACCACTAGTTTCAAGAAAAGGGCAAAGGGAAGAAGGGGAACTTCAAGAAGAACGACAAGCAAGTTGCTGCTCAAGTGAAGAAGCCCAAGTCCGGACCTAAGCCTGAAACTAAGTGCTTTTACTTCAAAGGGACTAGTCACTGGAAGCGGAACTGCCCCAAGTATTTGGTGGATAAGAAGGATGGCAAAATGAACAAAGGTATATTTGATATACATGTTATTGATGTGTACTTTACTAGTGTTTATAACAACCACTCGGTATTTGATACGTCTTCGTCGTATCTACTTTTCCAAATACTTTTGCCCTTGTTTTGGACTCTAACTTGCATGATTTGAATGGAACTAACCCGGACTGACGCTGCTTTCAGCAGAATTACCATGGTGTTCTTTATGTGCAGAAACAAAAGTTCTCGGAATGACCTGAAACTTCACGGAACACCTTTTCGGAAAATATAAAAAATCCTTGCAAAAGATGAAGGCCAGGGGGCCCACCACCTGTCCACGAGGGTGGGGGCGTGCGTGCCCCCCTAGGGCGTGCCCCCTACCTCGTGGGCTCCCTGGAGCTCCTCCGACCTCAACTCCAACTCTATATATTTGGTTTCGGGGAGAAACTAAATCAGAGAGAAGAAATCATCGCGTTTTATGATACGGAGCCGCCGCCAAGCCCTAAAACCTCTCGGGAGGGCTGATCTGGAGTCCTTTCGGCGCTCCGAAGAGGGGAATCCGTCGCCATCATCATCATCAACCATCCTCCATCACCAATTTCATGATGCTCACCGCCGTGCGTGAGTAATTCCATTGTAGGCTTGCTGGACGGTTATGGGTTGGATGGGATCTATCATGTAATCGAGTTAGTTTTGTTAGGGTTTGATCCCTAGTATCCACTATGTTCTGAGACTGATGTTGCTATGACTTTGCTATGCTTAATGCTTGTCACTAGGGCCCGAGTGCCATGATTTCAGATCTGAACCTATTATGTTTTCATCAATATATGAGAGTTCTAGATCCTATCTTGCAAGTCTATAGTCACCTATTATGTGTTATGATCCGTTAACCCCGAAGTGACAATAATCGGGATACTTACCAGTGATGACCATAGTTTGAGGAGTTCATGTATTCACTATGTGCTAATGCTTTGTTCCGGTACTCTATTAAAAGGAGGCCTTAATATCCCTTAGTTTTCGTAAGGACCCTGCTGCCACAGGAGGGTAGGACAAAATATGGCATGCAAGTTCCTTTCCATAAGCACGTATGACTATATTCGGAATACATGCCTACATTATATCAATGAACTGGAACTAGTTCTGTGTCACCCTAGGTTATGACTGTTACATGATGAACCGCATCCGGCATAATTCTCCATCACTGATCCATTGGCTATGAGCTTTCCATATATTGTTCTTCGCTTATTTACTTTTCCGTTGCTATTGCTATCATTACTACAAAATACCAAAAACATTACTTTTGCTACTGTTACCTTTTGCTACCATTACCACTACTATCATATTACTTTGCTACTAAACACTTTGCTGCAGATATTAAGTTTCTAGGTGTGGTTGAATTGACAACTCAGCTGCTAATACTTGAGAATATTCTTTGGCTCCCCTTGTGTCAAGTCAATAAATTTGGCTTGAATACTCTACCCTCGAAAACTGTTGCGATCCCCTATACTTGTGGGTTATCAAGACTATTTTCTGGCGCCGTTGCCGGGGAGCATAGCTCTATTCTTTGAGTCACTTGGGATTTATATCTGCTTATCATTATGAAGAACTTGAGAGATCCAAAAACCAAGATTTATCCATCAACTACGAGGGGAGGTAAGGAACTGCCATCTAGCTCTGCACTTGATTCACCTTCTGTTATGAGTAAGCTTGCGACACCTAAACCTGCTTCTGCTATTCGTTCTGATATGTCGCATGTTATTGATGATGCCACTTCTGCTATGCATGATACTTATGATGAAACTACTTCTATGCTTGATACTACTGTGCCACTTAGTGAATTTCTTGATGAACAACTTGCTAGGGCTAGACAGAATTAAAATATTGAATCTGATAATACTAATGAAATTGATGATGAAGACTTACCTGTTATTCCTGAGGGTTATGTTTTTGATAAAGAAGCTTCTTTAGCTATTTTAGCTTGCAAAGATAGATACGAACTCAAGAGGTTATTAGCTAAATGGAATCAGCAATCTCTAAATGCTAGAATGAAACCTGACCCTGCTTTTGCTACTTCACCTATCTGTGTTACCGATAAGGATTATGAATTCTCTGTTGAACCTGATGTAATTACTTTGGTTGAATCTGATCCTTTTCATGGCTATGAATCTGAAACTGTTGTGGCACATATTACTAAATTAAATGATATAGCTACCATATTCACTAATGATGAGAGAACTTGCTACTTTTATATCCTTAAAAATATTTCCGTTCTCATTAAAGGGTGATGCTAAGATATGGTTTAATTCTCTTGATCCTAGTTGTGTGCGTAGTCCCCAGGATATGATTTATTACTTCTCTGCTAAATATTTCCCTGCTCATAAGAAACAAGCTGCTTTAAGGGATATATATAATTTTGTGCAACATGAAGAAGAGAGTCTCCCACAAGAATGGGGGAGGCTTCTCAAGTTACTTAATGCTTTGCCTGATCATCCTCTTAAGAAAAATGAAATACTTGATATCTTTTATAATGGACTAACTGATGCTTCCAGGATTACTTGGATAGTTGTGTTGGTTCTGTTTTCAGGGAAAGAACACCAGATGAAGCTGAAATTCTATTGAATAATATGTTGACAAATGAAAATAATTGGACACATCCTGAGCCAGTTCCCGAGCCTATTCCTAAACCAACTCCGAAAAAGAGAAGTATTCTATTTCTCAGTCCTGAAGATATGCAAGAGGCAAAGAAATCTATGAAAGAAAAAGGTATTAAAAATGAAGATGTTAAGAATTTACCTCCTATTGAAGAAATACATGGTCTTAATTTACTGCATGTTGAAGAAACATATGATCTTAATCCATTACCTATTGAAGAAGTACATGGTCTTGATAACCCGACACATGTAGTAAAGGTAAATTCTCTCGATAGATATGATAAAGCTGAAATCCCATTGACTAAATTTGCTAGCCCATGCTTAGATGAGTTTGATAAATTTATGGCTAAGCAAGAAGATTTTAGTGCTTATTTTGATAGACAATTTAAATACAATTCAAATATGCTTGAGCACTTTGGTGGTTATATGGCTAATGTCAAAGGTGAACTTAAGCTTATTAGTAAACATGCTTCTATGGTTACCACTCAAGTAGAACAAGTACTTAAAGCTCAAAATGATTTGCTCAATGAATTGAATAGTAAGAATAATGATAACGCTGTTAGAGTTATGACTAGAGGTGGTAGAATGACTCAGGAACCTTTGTATCCTGAAGGCCACCCTAAGAGAATTGAGCAAGATTCTCAGAGAAATAATGTAGATGCACCTAGTCCATCTAAAAAGAAGAAAGAGAAAAATGATAGGACTTTGCATGCTTCTAGTGAACCTATTGCTGAAACACCTGAGAATCCAAATGATATTTCTATTTCTGATGCTGAAACACAATCTGGTAATGAACCTGAAACTAGTGATAATGTTAATGATAATGTTCATGATGATGCTCAACCTAGTAATGATAATGATATAGAAATTGAACCTGATGTTGATCTTGATAACCCACAATCAAAGAATCAATGTTATGATAAGAAAGACTTTGTTGCTAGGAAACATGGAAAAGAAAGAGAGCTTGGGTTCAGAAACCCATGCCTTTTCCTCCCAAACCATCCAAGCAAAAGTATGATGAGGATTTTGAGCGCTTTGCTGAAATGATTAGACCTATCTTTTTGCGTATGCGTTTAACTGATATGCTTAAAATGAATCCTTATGCTAAGTACATGAAAGAAATTGTTACTAATAAAAGAAAGATACCGGAAGCTGAAATTTCCACCATGCTTGCTAATTATACTTTTAAAGGTGGAATATCTAAGAAACTAGGAGATCCCGGTGTACCAACTATACCATGCTCCATTAAACGAAATTATGTTAAAACTGCTTTATGTGATCTTGGAGCCGGTGTTAGTGTTTATATCATAGACTTGATTTGAATAAGTTGACACCTACTGAAATATCTTTGCAAATGGCTGATAAATCAACTGCTATACCTGTCGGTATTTGTGAGGATGTGCCTGTTGTAGTTGCAAACGTTACTATTTTAACGGACTTTGTTATTCTCGATATTCCCAAGGACGATAGTATATCTATTATTCTTGGAAGACCCTTTTTGAATACTGCAGGGGCTTTTATTGATTTCACTAAAGGCAATGTCACTTTTCATGTTAATGGTAATGAGCATACAGTACACTTTCCGAGGAAACAACCTCAAGTCCACAGTATCAACTCTATTGGAAAATTCCATCGATTATATTTGGAGGTTTTGAATTTCCTCTTCCTACTATCAAGAAGAAATATGATATTCTTATTATTGGGTATGTGCATATCCCCGTTGAGGTAACATAGTGTTATTCGAAATTTCTCCAGTTCCATGTTATTCGGAATGAGTTCGTTAACAAGACTTGATCAACCTTGTTAGTGGATTCCTTTTGATGAGCATGAGATGGATGAAACTAGAAGGCACAACCTTCTGTATCCAACTTTTACTTTCTGTTATTTATAATAAATAAAATAAAAATAAGTATTTTTCTGTCTGTTATCTGATTATCTGTGCAATATAAAAATACCCCGAAAATAAAAGTTCTCCAAATGCCCTGAAATTTAAATATGATTTTTTCTAGAATATTTGGCACTGAGAACACAGCGGGGGGTCATCCACCTGGCCACGAGGGTGGAGGGCGCGCCCTACCCCCCTGGGCGTGCCCCTGCCTCGTGGGCCCACGGTGGCCCTCCTCCACTTATCCTTTCACCCACACACTCCTTCCTCCCACAAACACGAATAACCAGCTCAAACCCGAGTCCAAGCTCGTTTTGCTGCCATTTTTTATCTCCTTGCTCAAAGCACCTCTCACAAAACTGCTTGGGGAGATTGTTCCTTGGTATGTGACTCCTCCATTGGTCCAATTAGTTTTTGTTCTAGTGCTTTATTCATTGCAAATTTGTGCTGCCTAGGTGACCATGTTCTTGAGCTTGCATGTCAAATTTATATGGTTCCAAGTAGTTTTGATGCATGATATAGGCTCTAGGCACTTGTAGGAGTAGTTGCTATCAATATTATTGAGTTTGGTTTACTTTTATTTTGAAGTTACTAAAAATTTCAGAATTTTTCAGAAAATAATGAAGAGACTTTTGAGGGGCTCATCGAGCCGAAGCTCGAAGGAAAAGGCACATAAGCCCAAGTATAATCTGCCTCGCACCGCGGAGGTTCGGTCGTGTGAATGGCCTTCCGATGATTTCTTAAGAGCAGCCGGGATTTATGAAGATTTTTATGAATTGGCTAAGAATGCAGGCCTCACCGCTTTCCTCCACGACCAACGCTATCAGTATCTCCTACTCACAAATATCTTTGTGCAAAACTTTCATTTCCATTCTAGGAGCTCACCACCTACAGTGGAGTTTTATTTATATGATGAGCATAAGGACATGTCACTTTATGATTTTTGTCGGGTTTGTTTGGTCCCTTTTGAGGGCACGGTAGAGGAACCACATCGCAGCGATGTGGATGGTTTTATTGATATCATGCACTACAAAAAAATACACTTCCGTGATGATACGTGTTTGTCACAGTAGGTCGCTTTTTTGTCATGCATGTACAACCATGACAAATTTATGACAGAATCAAGATAGTCATATCTGTGCTATCGTAGAAGTGTTCCATGACATTACCAAAATTATCGTCATGGAAGTGTCCACTTCCATGACGATAAATCGCGCATCACAGAAGTGCTTTCATCAAGGGTGACCGACATGTGGCATCCACCGTAACGGAACGCCGTTAAGCTACCGGGTCGGGTTTTGGATCCGATAACCCGTTAATAGCCCCGACCAATGGGGATTTTCCAGGTGTAAAATCATCATTGGCTAGAGGAAACACGTGTAAGCTCATCGTCGGGACAGACGTCATCCACTCACTGGACAGAATGCGCCTATGATACGTCGACATGTGGCACGACCCAACAAGTTTAAATGGGCCAGCCCAACTAAAGGCCCACAAGATTTTGCGGACCATAATGGGCCGGCCCAGCTAAAGGCCCACGAGATTTTGCGGACCATAATGGGCTGGCCCAGCTAAAGGCCCACAAGATTTCATGGGCCATAATGGGCCGGACCAGGTAAAGGCCCACAAGATTTTCGTGTGCCATAATAGGCCGGCCCAGGTAAAGGTCCACAAAATTCTTGCGGATCATAATGGGCCGGCCCAGCTAAAGGCCCACGAGATTTCACCGACATTAATGGGCCGGCCCAGCTGTAGGCCCACAAGATTTTGAGGACCCTAGTAGGCCGGCCCATTAACTGGCTGCCATGTTTTGGGCCAAATGCCGGCCCATATTTGCTCCGGTCTATTAATGGCCTGCCACGCTCCGGGCCTAATAGTGGCCCATATGAGATCCGGCCCGTTAAAAGCCTACCATGTTCTGGGCCAAATTACGGCCCAGATCAGGTTCGACCCTTTAAGAGGTTTTGGGCCTAATTATGGCCCATATCAGATTCGGCCCGTCAACTGGACACTATGCTTTTGGGCCCACTTGCTAAAGGCCCATTTAGTAATTCGGCCTGATATTAGTTTTGGCCTGTTAAGGGCCCGTTTAACATTTCAGCCCTATATTAATTTCAGCCTGTTAAAAGCCCGTCATATAGTTGGGCCTAACTACGGCCTGGTTTGCATCCGGCCTGCTCGCAGCCGATATCTGATTGGGCCAAACAAGGACCGAGACAATTTTTCGGCCTGTTAAAAGCCCGTGATTTGATTCGCACAATCATGGGCCGGGGTTCATTTCAGGCTGCTGCCGGCCCGTGAGCTGATCGGCACGTTTCAAGCCCAACCTACATCGTGATTGCATGACAACCCAATTATGTACCGTAATTTTATGGTTTGGCCGGTTTACTGCGAAGACAGGATATATATAAAGTAAAATAACTGCAGCATCATGAATAAGAAAAAACCTATACTATACAATAAAGAAATTACGGCATATTACATCCACTGGGCATCAAAGTTCGCCACTATGATAATAAAGCACAAGCAGACAGCAGATTACATACACTGGGCATCAAAGATCACCACCAGTGCAAATAAACACGCCGACAAAATAATATACAAAACCGACAACACTTCAATAGAGTTCAAGAAAGGTTAGCCCTGCTGGGGAGCTGCAGCGCAAGCAGCTGAGCAAGATGATGAGACTGTGCTTGTTCAACACTTATATCTTCCTCACTCTGAAAGATAAACAAGCAGACAGATGACAGGTTTTGCACATAAAAGTATCAGTGCTGACAATTCATCACATTTCTTACTGACGAATAAAGTGACACGGTTTAAATTTGCATTAACAAAATATGGTATTGTTCAGGTCAAGACATGGCAAGAAATGACATTGTGAAGGAGTTGGCAGCTTCACGACACCTCTGGATTACAGATCAAGAACTCATAAGTATCAATGGTAGTGTGCTGTCAATTTATACCATTTCAGATTGGCAAATAAAGAGACGGTTTAAATAATAGTAGAATGATATGACATTGTTCATAGTTAAGACATTGTAGAATATGACATTGTGCTGTAGTGGGTAGGTTCACCACACCACTGGATTACGTATGAAGAACAAAAGCATACATGAAGTGCAAAAGAAGATCACTTGCTCTGTATAGTTTAATTTACATGGTATGAAGAAGAAAGTTGGTTGTACAACTGAAAACTTAAATTGAGAAGGTCAAAATTTTGTTTATGAACTACATAATAAACTTTAAACAAGCAATTTGATGCAAACACCAAAAATAAATAGCTGTTGCAGTCATGCCTAACCAAATATATACAACAAAGTTTGAAGGCTTGAGATGGACAAATTTACATTATTGGTGAAGATAGGCTCTATAAAGGCCTTGTCCATGCTGATGGGGGGGGGGGCAATTCAAGAAGTTTACCACAGAATCTTCTTCAAAAGCATTGCCTTTATTCTACATTTTGTTAAGAGTAAATATAGATGTGATAATATACGAAAAAATGGAGAATATTTAGGATAAGATGAAGAGTGATGCTACATAACAAAGTAGCTATAAATGTAAGTGCAGCGATGCAGGCAAAAGGTACAGCCAAGAGCAATGCACAGCTAAACTTCTTCAGTACCAACCTTATGGTAAGAGTAAATATAGATCTGATGTGTAGAAAATGGAGGGCGAAGGAAAATAAGTTGCAGAGTGATGGTACATGAACAACTACCTATCATTATATGTACACTGATAAAGGACAACATGTACTTACAAGAACAATGCAGAGCTAAAAAACATTGGCATTGGATATATTCTACACTAATGTAACCATTCATACATATCAGATAATTTGGAGCGAACAATTGATAAGCAAGCTATCATGCATACTGCTGTCACATAATGAACCAGGTATGTACGCAAGTATAGTGATACAGGACAACAGGTACTAACAAGAGCAAAGCAGCGGGCAGCATATTTGCGATATCCTGTTGTTCTTGTCAAACCGGAATTCTTCTTCGAGCAGATTTCCTGCAAAAAAGATCCGTAAGGCACATGCGGAAAAGTAGAAGTTCAAATTGTCATATGATTTTATAGACAGTACCTCATCCTGGGAACGAGACTAGTGCATAAAATGTTTTTCCATTCAATGTCTTCTAAATTTAGCACAGGAGACTTCACAGGAAATTTGTGTATAGACTTGCCATCAAAGTGTGATTTCCTCAGGTAACACCGATACTGCTGCAATGCTTCCTTGAAAAGCACAAGCAAGCTTTGCTCGTCATGACTATCCAGATTGACCCTCGCCTAGTTACAACAATGTAATGTAAATCATTCATGTGTTCAATCAGCAGAAAACAGGAAAATAATAACCATGAATAATAGCACTTACACGTAAGTTGGACAGGAAGATGTGAAAATGGTGTTTGTCTTCACAATAATCTCCCCATGATGGGAATATATGCATGTAGTCCCTAACAACATTGAAAGCATTGTCTTTTAAATTGGGAATAAATGGAATGGGGTTCCAATCTGCAGGAATTGGCCGTCTCTGCAGTTGGGATAGGTCTTCGGCCAGTGGACTTGCTGTACTTTTTGCTGGAGTGGGATTTTTCTATGGTACAGCTAGTGCTATGGCAAATGAAATCGGTATACCTTTTGCTGGAGTGCAGGTCCTGTGTGGTGGGGCTAGTGGTGTGGCCAGTGAAGTATGGGTACAGTCTGCTGGAGTTGGTCCTATGTTTTGTGTCACTGGTTGTACAACCAATATAAGTGGGGTGCTGTCTGATTTCTCTGGCACCACCACGTTTTTCAAGGACTTTGCTGGTGCTCCTTCAGGTTCGGCAATCACCCTCTTCCTTTTTGATGTCTGATGCACAAGAACAACATTTGAGTGGAAAAACATGGTATGATGACAGATGGAATATGTATTGATAATGGATGGGCATGGCATCTCGACATATATGATGAGTAAACTAAGAAGATGGCGGTGCAACAAAGTAGAAGAAATGCAAGACAACATATGCAATATACCCACAATCAATAAAACATTGCCAAATTAGAACAGGCAAATTGATGGGTGAAAAGGACAGGCCATCTGCCTTTGACTCCTCGAGGTTAGAATAGTCATTAGGATCATATTCTGAACAAGAATCAACAGGTGGGGAGCATATGAGTTTCATTGCATCCAGAATGGCACTCAATGCCTTGGTGCCAATTTTGTAAGTCATTGCAGTGTTTAGCTTCAAGAGTGGACTGCTGCTAGTGCGACACAAAGCAGCTACACAGATCATAGTGTAGATATAACGGGAAAACCTTAAGCATCAGAGTAAAATCAGCAAAGTGGAACTTGCTGGAATATATGTGCTAGTATTGCCGGTACGGCTAGAAAGGCTTCGGATACCAGCTCTCTTCAAGTGAAGGTGCGGTACTGTTAATATCAATGTAACTCTCAAAGGCGACACAGCTCCCCGCATTTCCTTTCTATTCTTATAGGATTCAAGTGGGCAGGCCACTACAAATCCTATTCCTATGTTTACAAGATCCTACGAATCAAAGAGGCTCAAAGTGTCCATCACAACCGACCGTATAGACCTCTACACTGCAAATGTCCCTGCTCATCTTCAGTACAAGGAACATACTGTACTACTGTCATACTCCCTCCGTTCCAAAATATAAGTCTTGGTAGAGATTTCCACTATGGATCACATACAGATGTATCCAGGTACATTTTAGAGTGTAGGTTCACTCATTTTGCTCCATATGTAGTCCATGGTGGAATCTATACAAAGACTTGTATTTAGGAACGGAGAGAGTACATATTAAAGAAGAACGGAAGAGGAACATGGTAAAGAAGAGCAAGCAGATTTTGGATAATAAAATGTTGGTTGCGCAGTGCCCACACATGATGAACCAGAGCGCATTAAGAATGCAACTCCTAGCTGTCTCTCGACCATTTTAGGCGGTTGGATGAAGATCCTACGTCTCCTAACCCTTCTTCTTCCTCGTCTATGATTCTTCCCATACAAAACACCACATGGGCCGCCGACCGGACCACCGGCCCCACCGCATGTGTTCCTCCGCCACCCCCACCCCAACCCCCACCCGCGTCGAGTTTTCTTCGTTTGGTGAGGCCCCACAACCACCCGAGCCCCTTCATCGCACCGGTGAACTCCGGCAAGCTCTGAAAAATCGACTGACCCAATTTTGAAATTTAGTCTACTGTGATTTAACTAGTGTGGAATATAAAAGGGGAAAACCATAAGCATTGCGAGTATGCTGTTGAGCGTGCAATGGCGGATTTGAAGTTGCAAACCGGACAAAGGCAACTTCGCAACCAAGACAAGAAATCAGAGTAAAGCAGTGGCGATCTATTTTCTTGCTGCGATAAATAAGTTGAGCAGATACGAAAGAGTACCGCCTCTGGTGTGGCACCATGTACGCATCTGCTGATAATTTGACGGTGATGCGGTAGCGATGGCTGTCGGCGGCGTGGAAGCAGATCTAGGAGGGTAGACGGTGGCGGCGGGGCGCGGTGAACGAGACGGTCATAGCAGCGGCGCCGGCAAGTTGGACGACGGCGCGGATGAAGCGAGAGGACGAGATGCAAGGATCCCGGTCCGAAGCCATGGATAAGAGAGGTCGATCTCTTGTAATGGACGGCGGCGTCGGGGTATCAGCTCCGTCATGGTGGAGGAGGACGGCGGTGGATGGGGTGGCGGACGGCGGCGGATGGAGGAGGGTGGGGTGGAGAGGGTGTTTTGGCGTCCACGAAGTACGAATGGGGAAAAGGGAGGTAGAGAGGAAGGGGGGAACCATGTATTCAGGGCGTGCTTGTCTCAAATGCAGGAAATTTACAAACTTAGCCCCCGTTTCAAATTTCTACTACATCACAGCAACACTAGTCGGTTGGGGATAGGACGGTAATCTCGCATACACCGAATATTTGCCAACGAGAGTTTGTTTTTGGCGCCCACCGTGTATGAATATGAATCGGGGAGGGAGTCGATTTCGGCCGAGGACACACTGTGTTTTGGCGCCCACCGTGTATGAATCCGTGTGAGAGGCGATTACGTCATGTTTGGGTGAAATTACAAACCTACCCCTATCGAAACCTATAGAAATCCAGCATATAGGCTTTGCGTGGCAGGGATAGGAAGCAGTGATTTCCATCTCGCAGATTTTGGTTTCGGGCGGTTACTGCGACTTTCCCCACTTCGTTCAAATTTTGCAGAGTGCACGTTTACCGTGCCAACTCAATTCGAATCCCGTTTGTATTCTTTTTTTTTTCCGGGCGGGATCCATTTTCAATTGGAATTACATTCTATATACATCATTTTTTATATATACTTTCAAAAGCACAACACCATTTATACATAAATATGGTTTACAAATGGCATGATCTCAGATTCATAAGGTTGTATCCATCAATTTGGATTTTCAAATATTTGAAACCACTTTATGTTGAAATCCAATGTATGCATTCCTCGCTAACTATCTCCAATTAATGTGTGTTTCATGCGGGTTTTTTTACTTCTCAAACATGTATAATGTGTTTCGCACCCGCAACATATAGTGTAATCCCGTTTAGACATTAATTGCATATAAACCATGCATTGTTTGTAATTCAAGAATCTATGGATCACCAATATTGATAAACTATATAACATTACACGTGTGCCCAAATTCAAATGAATATGCATGTTTGATACACCAATTTGCGTTATGATATTATCGATGTCGTGATCTCCAGTTTAAATATTTGAATCCCCTTTAATCCAAATATTCGTCTCATATAGCTATCACTCATGCTTATATAGGACTATCTCTCTGGACCTATACGCGTTCATCGTCTCTTAGGTATCTCTCGTGCTACCTGTATGTCGACAATGATCTTTTATCTTCGTAACACACTGACGGTACAATCTCCCTCGACCTTCATCACTCTATCTCTCTCTAAGTATATCTCGCTCCCTGCTATGTGTCTCTAACTATGATTCTCCATGTGGAATCTCTTTCTCTCACACAGACACAAAACTTTGTCTCCCGGGGTCTCATTTCTCTCTACTATTCCCATGTGTGCCACTCGCACACCCCTCATACAGAGATGTCTTTCGCTCCTTAGATATGAGAACCTATGACTCTTCCTCTTCAATATCTCTTTCTCACACACAAACACAAACTCTATCTCCCAGGGTCTCATATTTCTCCATTGTTCTCTTGTATGTCGCTCACACACACCCTCCCTCCCTAGAGATATCTTGCGTTCCCTCGTATGTCTCTCTAGCTATCACTCTCGTTGTGAAATATCTTTCTCTCCCGCGGACACAAAACTCCGTCTCTCTGGATCTCATTTCTCTCTGATATCTGTTTGTATGTGACTCACACGCACCCTCTCTCTATCTCTCTCACACCCACACACAGAACCCAGCCTTCTGATCCACTCGACTCCTATCTCTAACGCACACTAGCTAGCATCTTTATCTTTCTATTTATCTGTTTCTCCATCAACCTTCTTTCTCGCCCTCACTCTTGATTCCTATCACGCACACTACATATATAACTTCACCCTTTGAACCACCCGACGGTCATCTCCAGCACCCAAACTAGCGGATGTCCCTCTAACTAGCATCTCCATCTCTGTATCTATCTGTAGTTTCTCTGTTAACATTTCTTTCTCGTATGGAGTCTTGCTTCCTATCACCCACACTATATATGTCTCTCCATACATACGCATTTATAGGTTGGTCTCTTTTGCACAATCGTTGCGCCTCACTCCCTCTGCTCGCCATAGATGCATGCTCCAGCCCACACCACTATCTCTTAAAGACAAAAACACATGCTCAATTGCCGGGACTTCTTCCATGCATTCTCAAATGCATGCATATTGTCATACCGATCCGTCTCTCCCATGTCGTTGATCTTATGACTTATGTCTTCTTTCTTTTATCTCGATCATGCGCGCGCGCACACACACACACATCCCATGTATACATGTATACCTCTCACACATGCACGTTCAAGGTCTCTATGTCTCCATACGTAGTTAATTACCCTCAATCCTAACGCCACATCGAATCGTTCTCCTCTTTTGTGCACATAACTTCCGCCTGGATGGGTAAAACACGCACTCACACTTAACAATCTCCTTCTAGCTACCCCCCTCCACCTCTCACTCTTCCCCTATATCCCCGAAACCAATAAGACCATCCCTTAGTTTAATTCCCGCCTACATGCACCATCGATATATAGTAGTCTTCCTCAGTGTCTCTCGAATAAACACGTTCTCTCGAAGTCGACTCCTCTCATGCATATAGGTCCTAATGCGTTTTTCGAGGCTAACTTTGACCAAACATTAGAGCAATAATATATGAAATGCAACTTACACAAAGCATACCTTCAATTTTGTATGTCAAAGGAGCTTCCAATAATATAATTTGCATAGTATACATCTCATGTGCTATTAATCTTGTCAATAGTCGAAGGCTGTCTTGAAAAACACATTAGGCCCTATATAGATGGAAGGAGGGAGTAGGTCCCATGCAAAAAATAAGAATAAAATTCAAACATCTGGTATCGTGGCTCGGTCGATAACATTGAGAAACTTGGTTTTAAAATCATGAAACTTGGCATGGTGTCATGTCATGGTAGTACCATGTCGTGGTAAAAAAATTGGCCGAATAGGAACAAATTTTGGTATAAGCTTCTTGCAAATTGGAGCTTCTCTCAAGAAGGCTCGTGGTTCTGGGAGGGAAAGTGTCACCTTTGTGTGCATAATTCAAATTTGAAATACAAGCACATGTTACAATGCACCAAAGTTGGTTGAAAAATCACATGTGTGTCCTCGGGTAAATTTCTAGGTTCTATGCAAGAAATGGGAATGAAATTCAAAATTCTGGGCGCCGTGGCTAGGTTGGAAACATTGAGGAACTTAGTTTTTTAATTCCTGTAAATCCAAAACACGCATGAAAATAATGAAACTTGGCTTGGTGCCATGACATGGCACCAACATGCTGTGGTAAATTTGCAATCCGATTTGCGAAGGCGCACACATTAACAATCAAGAAAGTCATTTTGGAAGAAGTGATGTCACGTTACAATCGGAAACACAAGTATTATTGAAACCATGGGCGTTCTACTTACTAGTACCATTTACGTGCCACCACGCGTCCCCTTTTTTATTAGCTAGGAGGCGACGTGCAGGGTAGCTATTTGAGTACGAGAGGCGTGCGATCATACCCCTACGCGTGCTTATCTGGAGGAGAGCCCTTTGACCTCCATCTGCCGTCCACCTCTCTCCCAAGGTCTTCATTAATGGCGCCCGAGCCTCTATTTAATGGCGTGGCTATGTCTCACTTGACTGAGATTTAAGAGAGAAAAAAGAAAATCTGAAAGCACGGATCTTGATGTAAGATCCGACGGACCTATATAGCATCTACTGCGACTTATAGCAAGACTGATGAATATATAAGGACGATTAATTTTTTTTTTGATCAAAGAAGGGCTTGCCCCTTTCGATTTTCATTACTGAAGACCACCACAATTCATAAGAAGTTCAGCACAACTCCAGCCTAACACAAAGAACTAAAAGCTACCAAATTGAAATCGCAACATCCCAAGAGGCCAACAAAGGCCAAACATCCGCGCTAGAACCCAAAATTTCACAACCGACGACACAATCCACATCCTAAACCGATTATTACATCAAAAGAAACCAGGAAACTAGTCTCCGCAGCGAGCAACAATGAGCTCTTTCGTGTCCTCAAGATGCTGCTTGAGAATATCCACGATTTCCTCCACCAGCCTTTGGCGCTCATTGCGGAGCATGTCATTCTCATCCATAAGTTTCTTCAACAAGGCACTAGTCTCCTCCTGCAGGTCTGCACTTCGTATGATCTTCTCCCTCAGCAGGTCGTGCTCGGCCCGGAGCCTCTCATTGCCCTCCCTTAGTTGCCGGATGACGCCGGTAGCCTGTTCAAACGAGGCTATGATGTCATCCTACAACCTTGCCGAGCGGGAGATCTGATCCGTCTGGCTATGGACGATCGCATGCATGCGCCTGTAATAGTCATCGCGTGCCCGCGAGAAATTTTCCCAGGCCGCCGCGGCGCGGCGGGACATCTCTACTGCATTCGTGGCGCGGCGGGACATCTCTGCTGCTTCTGCGGCGCGGCTGGACCAGTCTGCTGCATCGACGGCGCGGCGGGACCTCCGTGCTGCTTTAGCGGCACGGCGGGACCTCTGTGCTGCTACTTCCGTGCGGCGGGACATGTCGGCTGCTCTTGCAGCGAGGCGGGACATCTCTCGTGCTTCCGCTTCCTTGCTCGCCTCTCCCTGGTGGCAATCTCTTGACCCAGAACTCACGCTGGCCATGGCAGACACAAGGGAAGGATCCTGAATGACTTGTTTGTTTTTGTGGATGAGGAGTTGAGGAGGAAGGTGCAGTCATCTTGGCATACTAGTATTTATAACCGAGTACTAATACGCTCCTAAGTGGGAAACCGTTTAGGTTGTGATCGGTGTGAACAGGTTTGCAATTCAATATAGCGTGGAGTAATTTGGAATGCGACGAGACACAAGCTCAAAATTTATTGACGGTTCTAGTTTTGAAGTGCGGCACTATTCCCGGATGGAGTACTTCTTTTTCTACTCCCTCCTTTCCGGTTTTGTAGGGCTTGTCTCAAAATTTTAGTTTTTCCATTTTATAAGGCTCAATTTGGTTGTCCCCAACACATGTTCAGATTCCAAGGTGCATTAAATCATTGCATGCAAGTATTAAGAGAAAATTGACCAATGCATGTACTTTATGCATGCATGCATTGTAATTAATGCATTAAACCTATCTCTCGGGACTTCTTGCACGCACCATCGTGCCACCCACAAAAACTTGTACTCTGAGTTTAGTAGTACGTTATACAGGAAGAGAAGAGGTGCACGCACGCACTCGTCCTCTCACACACATGTCTATTTTTTCTCAAAAAGGAGGATGATGACCCCGGCATCTGCATCTGGGAGTCAGACACGCAAATTATTGAAATATATCGAGTGCAGTGCTTTAATGTGTCGCGTCAACTCGTACATCAACGAGAAGTTTGATTATCCTCTCCCTCGTGGACTTAACTGCACATGCCTTTGGCTATATGATAGGTTGGCCACACACCTGTAGGGCCCACCTGTCATACACGCAAAGGCAGGAACGTCCCTCCCTCGCCCATGAGCGTGGTGGCTGGCAAGACTAGGAGAGGCTTTCGCTACACGCTCTCCCTCCCACACGCGGTGGACATGCAGCAGTTCAATCGGTGTCAGATGGCCAGAAGCGTACTGTAGTACTCCTCCAGTGTAGTAGTATTCCATCATTGTTCGACTTCCCGAAGAGGCGAAGAGCCAAGCGCAGCCCGGACGCTCGTGTGGCAGTTTCATGTGTATAGTAGTCTAGGATAGCGTGTACCGTGCCTGTAAGCTTAAAATCGTTGGGGTCGGCTCCATGCTATGTGGCCGTCTCGAAGTTTAAAAAAAATAAAATAGTCTTCTGGCCCTACCCGAAAACTACCGCGCGTACTGCCCGGGAAAAGCCCCGCCCTCAACTTTTAACTGCGCGAAAACAGTTCGAGCTTGTTCGTTCTATATAAATACAGTACTTACTGTATGTTTATTCACCCGTGGGGTTGTTCAATGAATGGAGGGGCGGGGAGCACAAGTGAACAATACTGTAGTTCTACTAGTAGTAAGTAGGAGTCGTACAGTAGTCACCTTAAATAGAGAGTTTATTTTCTTTAATGCCACGTACACAAATTGAAACGCTTGGTGTGGAGAGAAAAAGATAATCACTCCACTATATATGGACGCAGGGGCCTGAGCGCTTGCTTTACTAGGGTTGCTCTCTTCATTCTCTCATCCTCTCCAGATATAAACAAGACAACGGTAGTGACATTTTCTCCCTGCTCACCGCTGGTCACAGATCCGGTCGGATCCCTTCGGCCGGTGTGTGTAGAGGACTAAAAGGTGCATCGTTCATGCGGTCATCGCCGCCGAGGGAGGAAACCCACAGCTGCCGGAGGGGCCCGATCCTCTTCCCGTGTCGTTCTCTCCGACACATGGCCGGCTCGGGAGGTCCTCCGACCCTTCTTCCTCCTTGCCGTATTGTCCGCAGATCCGACCTGCCGCCGCCGACATCCCGACGACCCTCAGGTATAAGTTCTTCGAAAGCGGCCTTGATCTACTGCCCCAGCTCCCCACGTGTCTGCATGTGCATCTTTTTCTACTCCCATCAGCTCTTCCAAAGCCACCTAAATTTTTAGTATTATTAGAGGTAAAGCTACTTCATGCATTCGAATCTAGGGCTTTGTTCAAACAACGAAGAAAGGGGGAAAGTTGTAGCATGAATCTAGGACTTGATTCAAAGAGGAAATAATATGGTGAAAGTAGTAGAGACCGGATACCCAACCGGTCTCTTGGTTGAAAAGGGAAATAATGGGAAAACGCAGTACAAACTGGATAAGGAACAGATCTATTATTGGTTGAAAAAAGGATAGAAAGTGGCGGCTGGTGGACAAGTCAACAGAGTATGTCCAGGATTAGATTTGCTGCCATCACATAGTAAAAGGTCTCCAGGATTAGATTTGCTGCCCTCACATAGTAAAAGGTCTCAAGATTAGATTTGCTGCCCTCACATAGTAAAAGGTCTCCAGGATTAGATTTGCTGCCCTCACATGGTAAAAGGTCTCCAGGATTAGATTTGCTGCCCTCACATAGTACAATGGCACTCCTGCTGTTTTCCCCAGTATGATAAGTAAGTTGCTCCTTTACGCTGCTGAGTGTCCTGGTGTCCCCACGGTCCCATGCCATTAAACCAACTCTTTAGCTGTTGTTGATTTACGGTGTCTGGTAAACAAGCAATGCCACCATTAAAGTAATCCCATATTTGAGGAATCTTATTGTTGATCGTAATGCTTCTGGTAGCATGAAGCATCGCTGACGTTTTAAAATTTCTATTGTCCTTGCGTGATTGCCATGAACATAATTAAGATGCTTCTTTTCATTTTGTATATGTTTCGTATATTCTTATTGACCAACAACTGTTTACTTTCTATCTTTTTGTGCAAATAGGGATATCCATTTCACCTTGTTGCTATTGTGACCTTTTGGTGAACTGCAGAAAACACTTTTTTTGGAATGAGTGTCTTGTGCAGTTCAACTAAAATGTCACGTGGGCAACATCTCTCAATTTTTGTGGAGCTGTACAAAATGGTGATTGGAGTTTCCAAAATCTCTGTCAAGTTATGCTGGTAATCTCGTGCAACATTTTATTAGCCTTTGCAAGATGGAGCCATCACTGTCACCACAATGGCACTTTATTTTAGTGGAACTGCACAAAAGGATAAGAAAATTATAGTTGCACCTTACATGAGCCAGACAGCCAACCTTAATGTTCCTCAATTTTAGTGTAACTACTAAAGAAGAACCTGCCAGCTCACAAGAGCAAGTACTTCTTGCTAGCTGAATGATGCAATCTTTGCTTCATTTCAGGTGAACTACAGAAAAAGGCGCATGAATTGAATCATGGAAATACAAGCAGACCTCATCCAAGTAGAGCTAGAGGTTGAGTTCAAGGAGGCCGCTATTAAAGCAAAATCATGCTCTCCTGTCTCCTTGTTTGTGCTGTGCAAACATGCTGTGCAAACAGGAATACTCAACTATAGATGTTGTGACGGTCAAGAGCATTCGCCAAGTTCTTCGATTGTATGACATGGCTAGCCAAGATGGATTTAATCCCGATATTCACTTTATCAAAAGGCTCTGATGGGTTGGTTCTGAATCTTGCAATCTGGGAATCAGTGAGATGTGTAGGCATCTTTGTTGTACTTATTATTTAGATCTTATTTGTTGGTTCTGAATCTTGCAAGTTGGGAATCAATGAGATGTGTAGGCATCTTTGTTGTACTTATTATTTAGATCTTATTTTTTGGTTCTGAATCTTGCAAGATGGGAAACACGGCATGGTGATGCAGAGGACAACAACCATAACAAACAGTTCAAACTCGGTAGTATTATCTTTCGTGAAAGTGCGACAAATGTGATGATGGTGTGCGTCCTGAGAATAATAATTCTAATTGTTGTGCATGTTGATCCTGTGGCACTGATAGAACGAGCGAATGCATTGCTTGTTTTAAGTACAAATTTCTATTAAATCTAATTAAATTTAAGTAAAGTGACCACTAACTCCTGTTATTACAGTACCAATACAGACCCGCTCGTGAACCGACGTGTGGCCGAGGGTGCATCTTCTGCCGGGCGTGCAGCGGACGAGGGAGGGGTAGTAACTATTGTCGCCTGTACACACTCAGCTTACTGTTGAATCCAGTTCCCCAAGAGGTGAAAAACGAACTGCTGCCGCCGCCTACACACATGTTCACTCGAAGAGACTCCAATGGTGATCCGAGGGGTGAGCCTGCTGGATATGGACTTCAGCAAGGAGTACCCCTTTGAGTTCGCCGTTCAGTCCTATGGCTGCACCAAGTTGAATGCGATGTACACTAATGATACGGACTCGGTGAAGCTCTGCCTCGCCTCAGTCCTATGGCTGCACCAGGTTCTGGAGCATTCGCCCGTTTCATCGGTAGCGCCGACTGCACCTTCGCTACGGTGGAGAGAAGGAAGAACGCGAAGATTCAGCCATCTGGTGCAACAAGCTTGTTGACATCCAGAAGCAATACAAGATCATCAGCAATGGGCAGGAGAAGGACTCCGTGGTTGACCTCGCTGAGACCATCATCGACCCCTGATATGCCAACATGAAAGAAGACGACCTGAACACGTGGGAGGTACCTCTGAATCTAGCCTACATAACCTACGTGGCCAAGGGCACATACGCATGCTACGACATGTACATGTAGATCTTGGACATGAGGGCGTGTCTGCTTCCTGTAATCGACGAGTACACGGACAGCCGCAGCGTTATGATCAAGCGTGCCAGGAAGGTCTAGATGTTGTACTTTATCTGTTTATAAGCACCTTTATCATGTGAGTTTTTCATGCATTAGCCTATGTGTCGTAATTATCTGTTTTGTCCAAAATATTTCTTTTAAGAACCCATTAACCTGATTGCTTTTTTAGTGGCAATTTGCTTATGTATGTAAACTAGTTCACTTGTCCGTAAAAAAAACTAGTTCACTCGGCTGCCGTGCTTTGAATCTCCTTCCTCCCAACATATTCCCCTCCTCAGGTGGACCCAGCAGGTCTCTGAATTTTCTCCCACTTTCTTTTTCGATGTAAACTGAGTTTTCTCCCAGTACTTTCCCCTAGAACCAACTCAACTGTCCCACGTCTAGCCTAAAAAATAATAATACCCCACGTACTATTAACTCATCAAATTAAAATGATATTTGATTTCTTAAGTTGAAAGTTCTTACAAAATAATAATAATAATTGTTTATATATAACTTGGCAAGTTAACTCCTAGTGATTGCGTACATAAGCTTGCAAAGATTTTACTGACGTGCAATCATGTGTTTATGTTTTTATATCATTTCTCCGTCTAGCCCAACATGATATTTTCACCCAGCCCAGCAAGTCCGCGACTTTGGAGAAAAATGCAAATGGGATTTCAATGGGCTGCATAGATGCTACATCATTGTTTCAGCCAGCCCACCAAATGACTAAAAAAACAAATGGACTAACAGCTGGGTCTACGGCCACAGCCCAGTTTTTTTGTGATTTGCCAAGTAAGTCGCTTTGTCAGGCCTGTTGGGCTGCAAATCTTTCAAGACGAGGAGAGCTTTCATTCGGCTGGCCGAGAAAATGGCCCATCAGTAATGAGAAATGGGTTGTACATTTTTAAAACACATCAAACCGGCAATTAGTTTCAAATATCTTTTTTTCATTTCGAGATTTTAAATTACATTAATTTTTATGCATGGAGAATTTGTTGGATTTTATATTGATATACATTTATTTTTAAAATCAGTTCGAATGTGAGTCGAAATTTCGGGATTAAAAACAGTTCGGACCGCACCGAAATATGCAAAATTTTGAATAATTTTTTAACCGTGGCCACAATATGGGCTGTAATGCTAACAAAAAGAATATGGGCTCCAAAAAACCTTAAGAATTAGCAAATGGGCTGTATGCTGTTTTCAAGAGATTTGAGGCTTTCCTAAAAAATAGGTTGACGCACAAGCAGTGACTGTTGGATGGCCATCCAACGGCCGTCGTGCTTCTTCAATCTCTGCTCTTCCTGCTCCAGCCGCTCAAACAGGCGCCGGCGGGACTGCCTGCTCCCTCCTCCCCGCGGCCGGCTCTGCTGCCGTGCAGGCCTCACCGCCCCACCGTACTCCCATCGCTGGCCTAGCCATCCCTCTACTCACCCACACCTGCTGTTATTCTCCGGCGACGGCAGACGAACCAGTAAACCCTCGTATAGTTGTACTCCCCTCCGCGTGGGAAACAACTGCCGAGTCTTCCCTGCCTCCGTGTCGTTCCCTTCCTAGGCCTCGCCGTCGTCCACCGCCCTGGTGCTCTCGACGTGGCCTGGTCAACATGGTCAACGACCGACATACATCTGAAGTGGACTTTACGTGGAGAGGCCGACAGCTGGGTCCACAGCCGCACGCAAGGAAATGCCTCCTTATTACACGCAAAATAATGATTCCTCCACCTGACATCAGGGACCCAGCAAAAGGGCCTCTGTATTTCGCGAAAAAAACATTACCGCCGCTGACAGCTCGGACCCACCAGCTATATCTTCGCACGCAAGGAAGTGCCTCCTTATTACGCACAAAAAAATGAATACTCCCCCTATTAGCTGGGACCCGGTATAGTGGCAGGCTGACTTGTGGGCCTACTAAGTTGACGGGGACTGAGGGCTTTGTCAACTTAGTCAATATGCATGATTCTAGCTCCAGTGACCGTACGATGTCCATCCAACGGCCGTAGTGCTTCTTCAACCTCTGGTCTTCTTGCTCCAGCCGCCCAAACCAGCGCCGGTCGTGCCTCATGCTCCTGCCTCCCGTGGCCGGCTATGATGCGGCGGAGGCCTCACCGCCCCCTACTACTCCCACCACTGGCCGGGCCATCGCTCTACTCACCCACACCCCCTATTATTCTGCGGCTACGGCAGCCTCACACCGCAGCGAACCAGTGAACCCTCGTACTCCTCTACGCGTGGGCATCCACTGCCGCGTCTTCCCCGGCTCCACGTCGTCCCCTTCCTAGGCCTCGCTGTCGTCCACCGCCCTGGTGCTCTCGGCGCGGCGTGGTCAATGTGGTCAAGGAACGGCTTCCATCGGACGTGGACTATACGTGGAGAGGCTGACAGCTGGGTCCACGGCCGCAGCAAGGAAGTGCCTCCTTATTACGTGCAAAATAATTATTCCTCCACCTGACAGCGGGACCCACCGGACGGGCCACCGTATTTCGCGAAAAAACGTTTCCCCCTGACTGCTGGGACCCACCAGCTACATCTTCGCACGCAAGGAAGTGCGTCTGGGCAAAAAAACGATTCGCCCCCTGACTGCTGGGACCCACCAGCTACATCTTCGCAGGCAAGGAAGTGCCTGACAGTCGGGACCCACCTGGTCGAAGCGTACGTAGCGTTGTCATTCTGGTCGCGAACATGTACCTACATACTGGTCGATGTAGAGGCGCGCACGTGTCGTAGTAGAGGCGCGCACGTGACGTAGTAGAGGCGCGCACGTAGCATTTACACGTACATACATCGGCCAGGGTGCAAGAAAGAAAATACGGCCACGTATGTGTACATACGGGCGGGGTCTCGAACGCCTACTCGCGCATACGTACGGCCAGGGCTCGTGAACATGGCTGGGTCGGAACAGAGAAACAGCGTCGTCGTCATGTTCATGGGGAGGCAACGGAATGCGTCGTGTTCATGGGGAGGCAACGGAATGCGTCGTGTTCATCGGGAGGGCTTGGACGGAACAGGCGATGGAAACGAGGCCTGGCGTACCGTAGAACGGAGGAAACGACCTTGTGTTTGACCGGCCACGTTCAAAACAGGATCCTGTTCATCGGGAGGGGTCTGGCGTATCGCAAAACGGAGGAAACGGACCTCCTATGGTCGAAACGGGGGTCCTGTTGATCGGGAGGGGTGTGGCATACCGCAAAACGGAGGAAACAGACTTGTGTTGGAGCGCTACGGTCGAAACGGGGGTCCTGTTCATCGGGAGGGGTGTGTCGTACCGCAAAACGGGACTCCACGGGACACTGTTCATCTCCACCATCGACCTCCTCCAGCCTCCACGGGCTCCTGTTCATCCAGCCTCCACGGGCTCCTGTTCATCCAGCCTCCACCGCGCGCTACTCCACCGGCTACTGTTCAACCACCCTCCACCTTCTACTGTTCATCCAGCCCTCCACACCACGGGGTCCTGTTCAACCACCCCTCCACGGGCACCCCTCCACCGTCTACTGTTCATCGAGCCCTCCACACCACGGGGTCCTGTTCAACCACCCCTCCACCATCTACTGTTCATCCAGCCCTCCACACCACGGGGACCTGTTCATCCACCCCTCCACGAGCACCCCTCCACCGTCTACTGTTTATCCAGCCCTCCACCACACCACGGGGTCTTGTTCATCCAGAGGCAACGCCACCGCTCACTTTTCATCCAACCCCCCCCTCCCCCGCAACGCTCACTATTCATCCCATCGATCGGCTTCAGTTAGCAGCGGTAGCGAAGGAATTGCTCGATCGAGTTCAGTTAATAGCGATCGATCGATCGCTCGGGTTCAGTAACGTGTAGCCTGCAGTGCAATCGCTCGGGTTCAGTTAGAGCCCAACGCCTCGCTCGGGTTCAGTTAGAGCCAACGCCTCGCACACACACGCGTACGTGTATGAGAGAAACGCGCATCGCTCGGCCCCCGACCTCCCACCGTAACCGGGAACTCCCCGAAATTTTCCTCGCCCTCGCTTCTACCACGGTTTTTTCCGTCATGGACGGCCCAAAGAATGTCATGCAGCTGCGTCTCCGGCCCTCCCAGGACGAAAAGCCCATTTTCTGTCATGATTTTTTGTCATAGAAGTAGGAGCCCACCACATCTATGATGATACCGGGTTTTGTAACAATTATCGTCATAGAAGTGTCATATGTATGAAGAAAAAAATTTCGTTCAACCCAAAATGTCACGGATGTGTCTTTTTTTGTAGTGATGACTGTAGAAACAAGGAAGGTTTCCGATGCACGAATCACTAGCATACATTTTCCTGTTTTACGCTACTTTGCATTATTTGCTAGTCGTTGCTTAATTGGTCGCGTAAACTGTGGAAACCTTAGTGTTCCTGATATTATTATTTTGCTCCACGGTTTATTTAGTGATAACTCTGTTAGTATGGGTGGCTTTATTGCTAAACGGTTAAGCCTGAAGTGTACAAAGGGCCCCATCTTTGGAGGCATCTATGCTTCACGCCTAGCTGCACATTTTAACATACCTATTAGGCATTATGAGAAGGAAGAAAAAGTGTTGCCTCGTGTTTATTTAGATTATAAGAATATGGTGGCACATGATTTTATTGTTAAGAATAGGGAAGGGGAGCTTAAATACAAATTGTTCTTTGATAAACATCATCCTGAGACTATTATCCTGCCTGCTCCTTCCTTGTTTGATTTATCTGCAGGCCAGTACCTTGTTCCGTTAGAGGCTATTCACGCCTATCAGAACCCTACATCAGCCACAGAGCCAGAGCCGGAACCACAAGTTGATCCTGCACGACAGTCTAATTACTAGTGGGATCCGGAGATGATTGCCAACCAGTGGCAATCAGAGTATTCTTCGTCGCAGTACGACCCCAACTACTATTATGGATATCCGCCAGGCCAGCCGTGGCCATAGACCAACTTAGGCCAAAAGCCTAAGCTTGGGGGAGTACGTATTTCCAACCGACATTACATTTATGTTCACACACTCATTGCTAGATGTCGGTGCTCATACTTTTTCATTGTATCATCCATGCTTGTTCATTTTCCTTTTTATGCTTTCTTCTTGTGTGTTTGATAAACCTTAAGAAAAACCAAAAAAATAGTTGTAGCTTTTAATTAGTTTACTTTCCATGCTTGTAGTAGTAATTAATAAGAAAACCCAAAAAGATTTCCTGTTCTTCTTTTGCTTGTTGGGAGCTTTCCCGTGTAAATAGTTTTATTTCTTTTCTTTTCTTTGGGGGTCGATAGGAGAAGACCATTATTAAATTGTTGAAGTAGCTCTTATATGCATGACAAAAGAGCCCATATTGCCTTGTCTTCTCCTGTTTATTGAATGCTTGCAGATTCCAGCTTAGTCCAATGCACGCGCACTATTATTATTATTCACATCGTTCGGTCCTGCAAGTGAAAGGCAACTATGACGATATATGATGGACTGACTGAGATGAGAAAAGCTGGTATGAACTCGACCTCTTTTCTTTTTGTAAATATGATTAGTTCATTGTTCCTGCTTCAGCCTGTTATGAATAAACATGTTTGCAATGACAACTAGAGATCATAGTTTCTTGTGCCATGCTTGATTAGCTATGAGTTATAATGGTTTACCTTGCGTGCCAACATGCTATTAAAATGGTTATGATGTGGTATGATAGGGTGGTATCCTCCTCTGAATGATTTAAGTGACTTGACTTTGCACATGTTCACGCATGTAGTTGAAACAAAATCAACATAGACTTCATGATATTTATGTTCATGGTGGATTATATCCTACTCATTCTTACATTCGGTGTTGATTAATTTTAATGCATGTTCATGACTGTTGTCGCTCTCTAGCTGGTCGCTTCCCAGTCTTTTGCTAGCCTTCACCTGTACTAAGCGGGAATACTGCTTGTGCATCCAATCCCATAAACCCCAAAGTTATTCCATATGAGTCCACCATACCTACCTATATACGGTATCTACCTACCGTTCGAAGTAAATTTGTATGTGCCAAACTCTAAACCTTCAAATAAATATCCTGTTTTGTATGCTCGAATAGCTCATGTATCAACTAGGGATGTCCGTATCTTCCATGTTAGGTGGGTTATTCTCAAGAGGAGTGGACTCCGCTCCTCACTCACGAGAAAGTGGCTGGTCACCAGGATGCCCAATCCCATGCTTTATGCAAATCAAATCAAAATAATTGCAAAAAAACTCCCCCTGGGACTCTTATTAGTTGGAGGCACTCGTTGTTTCGAGCAAGCCATGGATTGATGCTTGTTGGTGGAAGGGGGAGTATAAACTTTACCATTCTGTTTGGGAACCGCCTATAATTTACCATCTCTTGGTTGTTATGTTTACAATGAAAGTATACCGCTCAAAATATTATTCATCTCTGTTTCAAAACCGAGGTCTGGCACCTCTACAAATTCTTCCTTCCCTCTGCGAAGGGCCTATCTATTTACTTTTATGATGAGTCATCATCCTCTTATTAAAAAGCACCAGTTGGAGAGCACCGCTGTCATTTGCATTCATTATTGTTAGTTTACATTGGGTATGACTTGACTGGATCTCTTTTACCATGAATTACAATGTCTAGTCAGTCCTTGATCTTTAAAGGTGCTCTGTATTTATGTTTTGCAGTCTCAGAAAGGGCTCGCAAGATACCATCTTGTCATATCATATTATGATTGTTTTAATAAAGTGTTGTCATCCGAGATTTATTATTATTGCTCGCTAGTTGATTATGCCATTGATATGAGTAAACTTGAGACCTAAGCGTTATTGTGAATGTGGTTAGTCATAATCTTTGCTGAAAACTTGAATGCTGGCTTTACATATTTACAACAACAAGAGCAAACATAGTTTGTAAAAGTTTTTCTTTACCAATTTCAGTTTATCATCTGAATTGCTTGAGGACAAGCAAAGTTTTAAGCTTGGGGGAGTTGATACGTGTCCATCGTATCTACTTTTCCAAACACTTTTGCCCTTGTTTTGGACTCTAACTTGCATGATTTGAATGGAAATCACCTGGACTGACGCTGTTTTCAGCAGAATTACCATGGTGTTATTTACCTGTCCACGAGGATGGGGGGCGCGCCCCCCAACCTCGTGGGCCCCCTGGAGCTCCTCCGACATCAACTCCAACTCTTTATATTTGGTTTTGGGGAGAAAAAAATCAGAGAGAAGAAATCATCGCGTTTTACGATACGGAGCCGCCACCAAGCCCTAAAACCTCTCGGGAGGGCTGATCTGGAGTTCGTTCGATGCTCCGGAGAGGGGAATCCATCGCCATCGTCATCATCAACCATCCTCCATCACTAATTTCATGATGCTCACCGCTGTGCGTGAGTAATTCCATCGTAGGCCTGCTGGACGGTTATGGGTTGGATGGGATCTATCATGTAATCGAGTTAGTTTTGTTAGGGTTTGATCCCTAGTATCCACTATGTTCTGAGACTGATGTTGCTATGACTTTGCTATGCTTAATGCTTGTCACTAGGGCCCGAGTGCCATGATTTCAGATCTGAACCTATTATGTTTTCATCAATATATGAGAGTTCTAGATCCTATCTTGCAAATCTATAGTCACCTATTATGTGTTATGATCCGTTAACCCCGAAGTGACAATAATCGGGATACTTACCGGTGATGACCATAGTTTGAGGAGTTCATGTATTCACTATGTGCTAATGCTTTGTTCCTGTACTCTATTAAAAGGAGGCCTTAATATCCCTTAGTCTCTGTAAGGACCCCGCTGCCATGGGAGGGTAGGACAAAAGATGTCATGCAAGTTCTTTTCCATAAGCACGTATGACTATATTCGGAATACATGCCTACATTATATCAATGAACTAGAGCTAGTTCTGTGTCACCCTAGGTTATGACTGTTACATGATGAACCGCATCCGGTATAATTCTCCATCACTGATCCATTGCCTACGAGCTTTCCATATATTATACTTCGCTTATTTACTTTTCCGTTGCTATTGCTATCATTACTACAAAATACCAAAAACATTACTTTTGCTACTGTTACCTTTTTCTAGCATTACCACTACTATCATATTACTTTGCTACTAAACACTTTGCTGCAGATATTAAGTTTCCAGGTGTGGTCGAATTGACAATTCAGTTGCTAATACTTGAGAATATTCTTTGGCTCCCCTTGTGTCGAATCAATAAATTTGGGTTGAATACTCTACCCTCGAAAACTGTTGCGATCCCCTATACTTGTGGGTTATCAGTATTTGATACTAGTTCAGTTGCTAAAAGTAGTAACTTGAAACGGGAGTTGCAGAATAAACAGAGACTAGTTAAGGGTGAAGTGACGATGTGTGTTGGAAGTGGTTCCAAGAATGATATGATCATCATCGCACACTCCCTATACTTTTGAGATTAGTGTTGAACCTAAATAAATGTTATTTGGTGTTTGCGTTGAGCATGAATATGATTTCATCATGTTTATAGCAATACTATTATTCATTTAAGTTAGAGAATAATCGTTGTTCAGTTTACAAGAATAAAACCTTCTATGGTTATACACCCAATGAAATTGGTTTGTTGGATCTCGATCGTAGTGATAGACATATTCATAATATTGAAGCCAAAAGATGCAAAGTTAATAATGATAGTGCAACTTATTTGTGGCACTGGCGTTTGGGTCATATTGGTGTAAAGCGCATGAAGAAACTCCATGCTGATGGGATTTTGGAATCACTTGATTATGAATCAGTTGATGCTTGCGAACCATGCCTCATGGGCAAGATGACTAAAGCGCCGTTCTCCGGAACAATGGAGCGAGCAACAGATTTATTGGAAATCATACATACTGATGTATGTGGTCCAATTAATATTGAGGCTCGCGGCGGGTATCGTTATTTTCTCACCTTCACAGATGATTTGAGCAGATATGGGTATATCTACTTGATGAAACATAAGTCTGAAACATTTGAAAAGTTCAAAGAATTTCAGAGTGAAGCGGAAAATCATCATAACAAGAAAATAAAGTTTCTATGATCTGATCGCGGAGACGAATATTTGAGTTACGAGTTTGGTCTTCAACTAAAACAATGTGGAATAGTTTCACAAATTCATGCCACCTGGAACACCATAATATAATGGTGTGTCCGAACGTCATAACCATACTTTATTGGATATAGTGCAATCTATGATGTCTCTTACCAATTTTCCACTATCATTTTGGGGTTATGCATTAGAGATAGCTACATTTACATTATATAGGGCACCATCTAATCCGTTGAGACGACACCGTATGAACTAGGGTTTGGCTAGAAACCTAAGCTGTCGTTTCTTAAAGGTTAGGGTTGTGATGCTTATGTGAAAAAGTTTCAGCCTGATAAGCACAAACCTAAATCAGAAAAGTGCGTCTTCATAGGATACCCAAAAGAAACTGTTGGGTACACCTTCTATCACAGATCCGAAAGGCAATATCTTTGTTGCCAAAGAGTGGATCTTTTCTTGAGAAGAAGTTTCTCTCGAAATAAGTGAGTGGGAGGAATGTATAACTTGATAAGGTAATTGTACCTTCTCCCAAATTGGAAAGTAGTTCACCACTGAAATCAGTTCTAGTGATCTCTACACCAATTAGTGAGGAAGCTAATGATGATGATCATGAAACTTCAGATCAAGTTACTACCGAACCTCGTGGGACAACCAGAGTATGGTCCACACCAGAGTGGTATGGAAATCCTTTCTGGAAGTCATGTTAGTAGACCATGACGAACCTACGAACTATGAGGAAGCGATGATGAGCCCAGATTCCACGAAATGGCTTGAGGCCATGAAATCTGAGATGAGATCCATGTATGAGAACAAATTATGGACTTTGATTGACTTGCCCGATGATCGGTGAGTCATTAAGAATAAATGGATCTTCAAGAGGAAGACGGACGCTGATATTAGTGTTACTATCTATAAAGCTCGAATTGTCACAAAATGTTTTCGACAAGTTCAAGGTGTTGACTACGATGAGATTTTCTCACTCGTATCGATGCTTAAGTCCGTCCGAATCATGTTAGCAATTGCCGCATTTTATGATTATGAAATTTGGCAAATGGATGTAAAGACTGCATTCCTGAATGGATTTCTAGAAGAAGAGTTGTATATGATGCAACCTGAAGTTTTTGTTGATCCTAAAGGTGCTAACAAAGTGAGCAAGCTCCAGCGATCCATCTATGGACTAGTGCAAGCATCTCGGAGTTGGAATATATGCTTTGTTAAAGTGATCAAAGCATATGGTTTTATACAGACTTGTGGTGAAGCCTATATTTACAAGAAAGTGAGTGGGAGCACTACATCATTTCTGATAAGAATATGTGAATGACATATTGTTGATCGGAAATAATGCAGAATTTTCTAGAAAGCATAAAGGAGTGTTTGAAAAAAGTTTTTTCAAAGGAAGACCTCGATGAAGCTCCTTACATATTGAGCATCAAGATCTATAGAGATAGATCAAGACGCTTGATAAGTTTTTTCAGTGAGTACATACCTTGACAAGATTTTGAAGTAGTTCAAAATGGAACAACCAAAGAAAGATTTATTACCTGTGTTACAAGGTGTGAAATTGAGTAAGACTCAAAGCCCGACCATGGCAGAAGATAGAAAGAGAATGAAAGTCATTCCCTATGCCTCAGCCATAGTTTCTATAAAGTATGCCATGCTGTGTACCAGATCTATTGTATACCCTACACTGAGTTTAGCAAGGGAGTACAATAGTGATCTAGGAGTAGATCACTGGACAGTGGTCAAAATTATCCTTAGTGGAATAAGGATATGTTTCTTGATTATGGAGGTGACAAAAGGTTCGTCATAAAGGGTTACGTCGATGCAAATTTTGACACTGATCTAGATGACTCTAAGTCTCAATCTGGATACATTTTGAAAGTGGGAGCAATTAGCTAGAGTAGCTCCGTGCAGAGCATTGTTGACATAGAAATTTGCAAAATACATACGGATCTGAATGTGGCAGACCCGTAGACTAAACTTCTCTCACAAGCAAAACATCATCACACCTTAGTACTCCTTGGGTGTTAATCACATAGCGATGTGAACTAGATTATTGACTCTATTAAACCCTTTGGGTGTTGGTCACATGACAATGTGAACTATGGGTGTTAATCACATGGTGATGTGAACTATTGGTGTTAAATCACATGGCGATGTGAACTATATTATTGACTCTAGTGCAAGTGGGAGACTGAAGGAAATATGCCCTGGAGGCAATAATAAAGCTATTATTTATTTCCTTATTTCATGATAAATGTTTATTATTCATGCTAGAATTGTATTAACCGGAAACATAATACATGTGTGAATACATAGACAAACATAGTGTCACTAGTATGCCTCTACTTGACTAGCTCGTTAATGAAAGATGGTTAAGTTTCCTAACCATAGACATGAGTTGTCATTTGATTAATGGGATCACATCATTAGGAGAATGATGTGATTCACTTGACCCATTCCGTTAGCTTAGCACTTGATCGTTTAGTATGTTGTTATTGCTTTCTTCATCACTTATACATGTTCCTATGACTATGAGATTATGCAACTCCCATTTACCGGAGGAACACTTTGTGTGCTACCAAACGTCACAACGTAACTGGGTGATTATAAAGGTGCTCTACAGGTGTCTCTGAAGGTACTTGTTGAGTTGGCGTATTTCGAGATTGGGATTTGTCACTCCGATCGTCGGAGAGGTATCTCTGGGCCCACTCGGTAATACACATCACTATAAGCCTTGCAAGCATTGTAACTAATGAGTTAGTTGTGGGATGATGTATTACGGAACGAGTAAAGAGACTTCTCGATAACGAGATTGAACTAGGTATTGAGATACCGATGATCGAATCTCGGGCAAGTAACATACTGAAGACAAAGGGAACAACGTATGTTGTTATGCGGTTTGACCGATAAAGATCTTCGTAGAATATGTAGGGGCCAATATGAGCATCCAGGTTCCGCTATTGGTTATTGACCGGAGACGTGTCTCGGTCATGTCTACATAGTTCTCGAACCCGTAGGGTCCGCACGCTTAACATTCGGTGACGATTTGTATTATGAGTTTATGTGTTTTGATGTACCGAAGGTAGTTCGGAGTCCCAGATGAGATCGGGGACATGACTATATTTGGACATCGGAAAGGTTCCGAGTGATTCGGGTATTTTTCGGAGTAGCAGAGAGTTACGAGAATTTGCCGGGGAGTTTATGGGCCTTATTGGGCTTTAGGGGAAAGAGAGAGGAGAGGCTCCCCCCCCCCCAATGCTTAGTCCAGATTGAACTAGGGGGAGGGGCGGCGCCGCTCCTTCCTTATCTTCTATTTTCCCTTTCCTTCTCTCCTACGCCTACTACTTGGAAGGGCTCCTAATTCTACTAGGAAAGGGGGAATCCTACTCCCGGTGGGAGTAGGACTCCCCTAGGGTGCGCCATAGAGAGGGTCGGCCCTCCCTCTCCTCCACTCCTTTATATACGGGGAAGGGGGCACCCCTTGGAGACACAACAATTCATCATTGATCTCTTAGCCGTGTGTGGTGCCCCCTCCACCATAATCCACGTCGATCATATCGTAGCGGTGCTTAGGCGAAGCCCTGCCTCGGTAGCATCATCATCACCATCACCACGCCGTTGTGCTGACGAAACTCTCATGTGAAGCTTTGCTGGATCAGAGCTCGCGGGACATCATCGAGTTGAACATGTGCAGAACTCGGAGGTGCCGTGCATTCGGTACTTGGATCGGTCGGATCATGAAGATGTACGACTACATCAACCGCGTTGTGCTAACGCTTCCACATTCGGTCTACGAGGGTACGCAGACACACTCTCCCCTCTCGTTGCTATGCATTACCATGATCCTGTGTGTGCGTAGAATTTTTTTAAAATTACTATGTTCCCCAACAGTATGATCGCTACTTGTGCATCCAAAAACCTTTAAACCAGTTTTGCCACATGAGTCCACTATATCTACCTATATGCGGTATCCACATGAGTCCACTATATCAATATCAAACGGAGTCCAAATGCCATGAAACTTTAAGGAGAATTTTTATGGGCCAGAAGGAACACAATGGGCCCTGGCAGCGCCTGGGGCTGCCCCGAGAGGAGCACAACTCACTAGGGCGCACCAGGAGGCCTAGGCGTGCCCTGGTGGGTTGTGCCCACCTCGGGTGCCCCCCGGACCGCCTCTTTGCTCTATAAATACCCAAATATTCCCAAAACCTTAGGGAGTCGACGAAATATTCATCCAGCTGCCGCAGAGTCCAGAACCACCCGATCCAATCTAGACACCATCTTGGATGGGGTTCACCACCTCCATTGGTGCCTCTCCGATGATGCGTGAGTAGTTCTTTGTAGACCTTCGGGTCCATAGTTAGTAGCTAGATGGCTTCCTCTCTCTCCCTCTTGATTCTCAATACAATGGTCTCTTGGAGATCCATATGATGTAACTCTTTTTGCGGTGTGTTTATTGGGATCGATGAACTTTGAGTTTATGATCAGATCTATCTTTTTATATCAGTATTTGAGTTTCTTTGATCTCTTTTATGCATGATTGCTTATAGCCTCATATTTCTTCTCTGATATTTGGGTTTTGTTTGGCCAACTTGCACTACTGTAGGATGCCGCTAACACGACACTACGATCAGAGACCCTTCGACGAAACGGCGTGTGATGCAATAATCGCAAACGGTGGTGTAAAAGAACCGTTAAAAAAGGTGCAAAATGTTTGCGATAGCGGAACCATCAAACACGGTTCAGATTTTAGTTGCATGTGCGATGTAGAGCATACGGTTCAGTTCAATGAACTATTTGCGATGAGGCGGAACAAAAGAAACGGGCGGACAGATGAAGGCGTGTGCGATATACAGCATATGGTTCACTCAGATGAACTATTTGTGATGAGGAGGAACAATAGAAATAGGCAGCTAGATAAAGGTGTGTGCGATTGAGGGCATACGCTTCATAAGGATTAACTGTTTGTGATGAGGCAACAGAACAGAAACAGTTCAGCAAGATCAAAGTGTCTGCGATTGATGGCATACACTTCACACAGATGAACTGTTTGCGATTAGTCACAACAAACTGAAATAGTTAGATAAATCAATATGTGTGCGCTAGACGGGAACACACATTCTAATTAAAATAAGCATGCACGATGGTAATAACGAGCGCGCTCGGCTGTTGGAACAAGACGTGTGCTGATATTGCCTATTGCGGTGCACCCTATGGTGCAAACGCCACGTACGCGGCCGAGAGGCGGCGTACGTGCCCACGTTATGCCTTTCGGGAATAGTGTCGCACTTATAACTGTCAGTAAATTTTGAGCATGCGCCCGTCACATTCCAAATTGCAAACCTGTTCACACCGATCAAAACCTAAACGCTTTCCCACTTAGGAGTGTATTAGTACACGGTTATAAATACTACTACTCCAAGATGACTGCATATTCCTTCTCAACTCCTCATCCACAAAAACAAACAAGTCATTCATCATCATTGCCTTGCGTTAGCCATGGCCAGCGTGAGTTCTAGGTCGAGAGATTGCCACCAGAGAGATGCGAGCATGGAAGCGGAAGCACGAGAGATGTCCCGCCTCGCCGCGAACGCAGCCGGCATGTCCCGCCGCACGGCCGTAGCAGCATAGAGGTCCCGCCGCGCCGCTGAAGCAGCACACAGGTCCCGCCGCGCCGTCGATGCGGCAGACTGGTCCGGCCGCACCGCGGAAGCAGAAGAGATGTCCTGTCGTGCCATGAATGCAACAGAGATGTCCTCCCACGCCGCGGCAGCCTGGGAAAATGTCTCGCGGGCAGGCGAGGACTCTTACAGGAGCATGCATGCGATCGTCCATAGCCAGATGGATCAGATCTCCGGCTGGGCGAGGTTGCAGGACCACATGAAAGCCTCTTTTGCCGGCGTCATTCGACAACTAAATGAGAGCAATGCGAAGCTTTGGGCCGAGCGCGACCTGCTGAGGGCGAAGATCATCGGAAGTGTGGAGCAGCAGGAGGAGACCACTGCCTTGTTGAAGAGGACCGGCATCATCATCGAGAAACTTATGGACGAGAATGCCATGCTGCGCATCGAGCGCAAAAGGCTGGTGGAGGAATCTGTTGATCCTCTCAAGCAGCATCTTGAGGACAAGAAAGAGCTCATCGCCGCTCGCCGCGGAGACTAGTTCCTGCGGCCTGCAGCAACGCATCAAGAAAGTAGAGATCAGCGAGCCAGATGATTGTCTTCCTTCTTCTTTTGCCCTTGTGTATTTTGGGCATTGCCGCATGTGGCTTGATAACCCACAAGTATCTGGGATCGCAACAGTTTTCGAGGGTAGAGTATTCAACCCAAATTTATTGATTCGACACAAGGGGAGCCAAAGAATATTCTCAAGTATTAGCAGCTGAGTTGTCAATTCAACCACAACTGGAAACTTAATATCTGCAGCAAAGTGTTGAGCAAAGTAATATGATAGTAGTGGTAATGGTGGTAAAAGGTAATGGTAGCAAAAGTAATATTTTTGGTGTTTTGTAGTGATGATAACAATAGCAACGAAAAAGTAAATAAGCGAAGAACAATATATGGAAAGCTCGTAGGCAATGGATCGGTGATGGAGAATTATGCCGGATGCGGTTCATCATGTAACAATCATAACCTAGGGTGACACAGAACTAGCTCCAATTCATCAATGTAATGTAGGCATGTATTCCGAATATAGTCATACGTGCTTATGGAAAAGAACTTGCATGACATCTTTTGTCCTACCCCCCCGTGGTAGCGGGGTCCTATTGGAAACTAAGGGATATTAAGGCCTCCTTTTAATAGAGTACCGGAACAAAGCATTAACACATAGTGAATACATGAACTCCTCAAACTACGGTCATCACCGGTAAGTAACCCGATTATTGTCACTTCGGGGTTAACGGATCTTAACACATAATAGGTGACTATAGACTTGCAAGATAGGATCAAGAACTCTCATATATTGATGAAAACATAATAGGTTCAGATCTGAAATCATGGCATTCGGGCCCTAATGACAAGCATTAAGCATAGCAAAGTCATAGGAGCATCAATCTCAGAACATAGTGGATACTAGGGATCAAACCCTAACAAATCTAACTCGATTACATGATAAATCTCATCCAACCCATCACCGTCCAGCAAGCCTACGATGGAATTACTCACGCATGGTGGTGAGCAACATGAAATTGGTGATGGAGGAAGGTTGATGATGACGATGGCAACGGATTCCCCTCTCCGGAGCCCCGAACGGACTCCAGATCAGCCCTCCCGAGAGAGTTTAGGGCTTGGCAGCGCCTCTGTATCGTAAAACGCGATGAATCCTTCTCCCTGGTTTTTTCTCCCCGAAAGTAATATATGGAGTCCAGGTTGAGGTCGGTGGAGCGTCAGGGGGCCCACAAGGCAGGGGGCGCACCCCATCCTCGTGGATAGGTGGAGGCCCCCCTGACGTGGATGTTCCTTCGAGTATTTATTATATATTCCAAAATAATTCTCCATGGGTTTTCAGGTCATTCCGAGAACTTTTATTTCTGCACAAAAATAACACCATGGCAATTTTGCTGAAAACAGCGTTAGTCCGGGTTAGTTCCATTCAAATCATGCATGTTAGAGACCAAAACAAGGGCAAAAGTGTTTGGAAAAGTAGATACGACGGAGACGTATCAACTCCCCCAAGCTTAAACCTTTGCTTGTCCTCAAGCAATTCAGTTGATACACTGAAAGAGATAAAGAAAAAATTTTACAAACTCTATTTGCTCTTGTTGTTGTAAATATGTAAAGCCAGCATTCAAGTTTTTAGCAAAGATTATGAACTAACCATATTCACAAAAACATTTAGGTCTCATGTTGACTCATATCGATGGCATAATCAACTAGCGAGCAATAATAATAAATCTCGGATGACAACACTTTCTCAAAACAATCATGATATGATATAACAAGATGGTATCTCGCTAGCCCTTTCTGAGACCGCAAAACTTAAATGCAGAGCACTTCTAAATATCAAGGACTGACTAGACATTGTAATTCATGGTAAAAGAGATCCAGTCAAGTCATACTCAATGTAAACTAACAGTAATGAATGCAAATGACAGCGGTGCTCTCCAACTGGTGCTTTTTAATAAGAGGATGATGACTCAGCATAGAAGTAAATAGATAGGCCCTTCGCAGAGGGAAGTAGGGATTTGTAGAGGTGCTAGAGCTTGGTTTTTAAATAGATATGAATAATATTTTGAGCGGTATACTTTCATTGTCAACATAACAACCAAGAGATGTCGATATCTTCCATGCTACACACATTATAGGCGGTTCCCAAACAGAATGGTAAAGTTTATACTCCCCCTCCACCAACAAGCACCAATCCATGGCTTGCTCGAAACAATGAGTGCCTCCAACTAACAAGAGTCACGGGGGAGTTTTGTTTGCAGTTATTTTGATTTGATTTGCATAAAGCATGGGACTAGGCATCCCGGTGACCAGCCATTTTCTCGTGAGTGAGGAGCGGAGTCCACTCCTCTTGAGAATAACCCGCCTAACATGGAAGATATAGACAACCCTAGTTGATACATGAGCTATTCGATTATACAAAACATGATATTTATTTGAAGGTTTAGAGTTTGGCACATATAAATTTACTTGGAACGTCAGGTAGATACCGTATATAGGTAGGTATGGTGGACTCATATGGAGTAACTTTGGGGTGTATGGAATTGGATGCACAAGCAGTATTCCCACTTAGTACAAGTGAAGGCTAGCAAAAGACTAGGAAGCGACCAGCTAGAGAGCGACAACAGTCATGAACATGCATTAAAATTAATCAACACTGAATGCAAGCATGAGTAGGATATAATGCACCATGAACATAAATATCGTAGAGGCTATGTTGATTTTGTTTCAACTACGTGCATGAACATGTGCCTAGTCAAGCCACTCGAATCGTTCAAAAGAGGATACCACCCTATCATACCACATCACAACCATTTTAATAGTATGTTGGCACGCAAGGTAAACCATTATAAGCTCCTAGCAAATTAAGCATGGTATAAGCAACTATAATCTCTAATTGTCATTGCAAACATGTTTATTCATAATAGGCTGAATCAGGAATGATGAACTAATCATATTTACAAAAACAAGAGAGGTCAAGTTCGTACCAGCTTTTCTCATCTCAATAAGTTCATCATATAGTCATCATTATTGCCTTTCACTTGCACGACCGAATAGTGTGGATAATAATAATAGTGCGCGTGCATTGGACTAAGCTGGAATCTGCAAGCATTCAATTTAAGAGAGAAGACAAGGTAATATGGGCTCTTTGTCAAATCAACGATAATGCATATAAGAGCCACTTTAACATTTTAATAATGGTCTTCTCCTCTCGGCCCCCAAAGAACAAGAAAAGAAATAAAACTATTTACACGGGAAAGCTCCCAACAAGCAAAAGAAGAACGAGAAATCTTTTTGGGTTTTCTTTTTAATTACTACTACAAGCATGGAAAGTAAACTAATTAAAAGTTACAACTAATTTTTTTGTTTTTCTTAAGGTTTATTAAACACACAAGAAGAAAGCATAAAAAGGGAAAATAAACTAGCATGGATGATACAATGAAAAAGTATGAGCACCGACAACTAGCAATGAGTGTGTGAACATGAATGTAATGTCGGTGAGAAATACGTACTCCCCCAAGCTTAGGCTTTTGGCCTAAGTTGGTCTATGGCCACGGCTGGCCTGGCGGATATCCAAAGTAATAGCTGGGGTCGTGTTGTGAAGAAGCCTCAGATTGCCCCTGGTTGGCAATCACCTCCTGATCCCACTGGTAATTAGACTGTCGTGGAGGCTCAAATTGTGATTCCGGCTCTAGCGCTCAAGAAATTATCACAAGGCCATTCACACGGCCGAACTTCTGTGGTGCAAGGGAGATTATATTTGGGCCTCTTATCCTCTCGATGAGCCCCTCAAAAATCTCTTCATCTTTTTCTGAAAATTTCTGAAATTTTTAGTAACTTCAAAATAAAAGTGAACCAAACTCAACAATATTGATAGCAACTACTCCTACAAGTGCCTAGAGGCAATATCATGCATCAAAACTACTTTTGACCATATAAATTTGACGTGCAAGCTCAAGAACAGGGTCACCTAAGCAGCAAAAATATGCAATGAATAAAGCACTAGAACAAAAACTAATTGGACCATTGGAGGAGTCACATACCAAGGAACAATCCCCCAAAGCAGTTTTGTGAGAGGTGCTTTGAGCAAGGAGATCGAAAATGGTAGCAAAATGAGCTTGGACTCAGGTTTGAGCTGGTTAGTGGTGTTTGTGGGAGGAAGAAGGAGTGTGTGGTAGCTGGAATAAGTGGAGGGGAGGCACCATGGGTCCATGAGGCAGGGGCGCGCCCTCCACCCTCGTGGCCAGGTGCTTGCTCCCCCTGCTATGTTCTCAGTGCCAGATATTCTCAAATATTCCAGAAAAAATCATATTTAAATTTCAGGGCATTTGGAGAACTTTTATTTTCTGGGTATTTTTTTATTACACAGATAATTCAGAAAATAGAAAGAAGTTACTATTTTTATTTATTTAATATAAATAACAGAAAGTAAAAAGAGGGTACAGAGAGTTGGGTTTTCTAAATTCATCCATATCATGCTCATCAAAAGGAATCCACTAACAAGGTTGATGAGGTCTTATTAACAAACTCATTCCGAATAACATGGAACCGGAGAATTTTCGAGTAACACTAGGTTACCTCAACGGGGATATGCACATCCCCAACAATAAGAATATCATATTTCTTCTTGACAGTAGGAAGAGGAAATTCAAAACCTTCAAAAATAATCAATGGAATTTTTCCAATAGAGTTGATACTGTGGACTTGAGGTTGTTTCCTCAGAAAGTGTACCGTATGATCATTACCATTAACATGAAAAGTGACATTGTCTTTGGTGCAATCAATAACAGCCCCTGCAGTATTCAAAAAGGTTCTTCCAAGAATAATAGACATACTATCGTTCTCGGGAATATCAAGAATAACAAAGTCCGTTAAAATAGTAACGTTTGCAACCACAACAGGCACATCCTCACAAATACCGACAGGTATAGCAGTTGATTTATTAGCCATTTGCAAAGATATTACAGTAGGTGTCAACTTATTCAAATCAAGTCTACGATATAAAGAGAGAGAGGCATAACACTAACACCGGCTCCAAGATCACATAAAGTAGTTTTAACATAGCTTCTTTTAATGGAGCATGGTATAGCTGGTACTCCGGGATCTCCAAGTTTCTTTGGTATTCCACCCTTAAAAGTATAATTAGCAAGCATGGTGGAAATTTTAGCTTCCGGTATCTTTCTTTTATTAGTAACAATAGCTTTCATGTACTTAGCATAAGGATTCATTTTGAGCATATCAGTCAAACGCATACGCAAGAAGATAGGTCTAATCATTTCAGCAAAGCGCTCAAAATCCTCATCATCCTTTTTCTTGGATGGTTCAGGAGGAAAAGGCATGGGTTTCTAAACCCATGGTTCTCTTTCTTTACCATGCTTCCTAGCAACAAAGTCTCTCTTATCATAACGTTGATTCTTTGATTGTGGGTTATCAAGATCAATAGAAGGTTCAATCTCTACTTCATTGTCATTAGTAGGTTGAGCATCAACATGAACATCATTATTAACATTATCACTAGGTTCATGCTCCTTACCAGATTGTGTTTCAGCATCAGAAATAAAAATATCATTGGGATTCTCAGGTGTGTCAACAATAGGTTCACTAGAAGCATGCAAAGTCCTATCATTTTTCTTTCTCTTCCTTTTAGAAGGACTAGGTACATCAATATTATTTCTCTGAGAATCTTGCTCAATTCTCTTAGGATGGCCCTCAGGATACATGGTATCCTGAGTCATTTTACCACCTCTAGTCATAACTCTAACAGCATTATCATTTTTCTTACTATTCAATTCATTGAGAAAATCATTCTGAGCTTTAAGTACTTGTTCTACTTGAGTGGTAACTATAGAAGCATGTTTACTAATAGGTTTTAGTTCACCTTTAATATTAGCCATATAATCACCCAAGTGTTCAAGCATATCAGCATTACGTTTTAATTCTCTACCAAAATGAGCATTGAAGTTTTCTTGTTTAACCATAAAGTCATCAAACTCATCCAAGCATGGGCTAGCAAACTTAGTAAATGGGATTTCAGCTTTATCATATCTATAGAGAGAATTTACCTTTACTACCTGTGTCGGGTTATCAAGAACATGTACTTCTTCAACAGGCGGTAAATTAAGACCATGTATTTCTTCAATAGGAGGTAAATTCTTAACATATTCAGCTTTAATACCTTTTTCTTTCATAGATTTCTTTGCCTCTTGCATATCTGCAGGACTGAGAAATAGAATACCCCTTTTCTTCAGAGTTAGCTTAGGAGTTGGTTCAGGAATTGGATCAAGAATTGGATCAGGAAGTGTCCAATTATTTTCATTAGTCAACATATTATTCAATAAAATTTCAGCTTCATCTGGTGTTCTTTCCCTGAAAACACAACCAGCACAACTATCCAGGTGGTCTCTGGAAGCATCGGTTAGTCCATTATAAAAGAAATCAAGTATTTCATTTTTCTTAAGAGGATGATCAGGCAAAGCATTAAGTAATTGGAGAAGCCTCCCCCAAGCTTGTGGGAGACTCTCTTCTTCAATTTGCACAAAATTATATATTTCCCTTAAAGCAGCTTGTTTCTTATGAGCGGGGAAATATTTAGCAGAGAAGTAATAAATCATATCCTGGGGACTACGCACACAACCAGGATCAAGAGAATTAAACCATATCTTAGCAGCACCCTTTAATGAGAACAGAAATAACATGCGACATATCAGAATGAATAGCAGGAGTAGGTGTCGCAAGTTTGCTCAAAACAGAAGGTGAATCAAGTGCAGAGCTAGATGGCAGTTCCTTACCTCCTTTCGTAGTTGAGGGATAAACCTTAGTTCTTGGATCTTTCAAGTTCTTCATAATGATAAGAAGATATAAATCCCAAGTGACTCAAAGAATAGACCTATGCTCCCCGGCAACGGCGCTAGAAAATAGTCTTGATAACCCACAAGTATAGGGGATCACAACAGTTTTCGAGGGTAGAGTATTCAACCCAAATTTATTGATTCGACACAAGGGGAGCCAAAGAATATTCTCTACTATTAGCAGCTGAGTTGTCAATTCAACCACACCTGGAAACTTAATATCTGCAGCAAAGTGTTTAGTAGCAAAGTAATATGATAGTAGTGGTAACGGCGGTAAAAGGTAACGGTAGCAAAAGTAACATTTTTGGTGTTTGGTAGTGATGATAACAATAGCAACGGAAAAGTAAATAAGCGAAGAACAATATATGGAAAGCTCGTAGGCAATGGATCGGTGATGGGGAATTATGCCAGATGCGGTTCATCATGTAACAATCATAACCTAGGGTGACACAGAACTAGCTCTAGTTCATCAATGTAATGTAGGCATGTATTCCGAATATAGTCATACGTGCTTATGGAAAAGAACTTGCATGACATCTTTTGTCCTACCCTCCCGTGGCAGCGGGGTCCTATTGGAAACTAAGGGATATTAAGGCCTCCTTTTAATAGAGTACCGGAACAAAGCATTAACACATAGTGAATACATGAACTCCTCAAACTACGGTCATCACCGGTAAGTATCCCGATTATTGTCACTTCGGGGTTAACGGATCATAACACATAATAGGTGACTATAGACTTGCAAGATAGGATCAAGAACTCTCATATATTGATGAAAATATAATAGGTTCAGATCTGAAATCATGGCACTTGGGCCCTAGTGACAAGTATTAAGCATAGGAAAGTCATAGCAACATCAATCTCAGAACATAGTGGATATTAGGGATCAAACCCTAACAAATCTAACTCGTTTACATGATAAATCTCATCCAACCCATCACCATCCAGCAAGCCTATGATGGAATTACTCACGCATGGCGGTGAGCATCATGAAATTGGTCATGGAGGAAGGTTGATGATGACGATGGCGATGGATTCCCCTCTCCGGAGCCCCGAACGGGCTCCAGATCAGCCCTCCCTAGAGAGTTTAGGGCTTGCGGTGGCTCCGTATCATAAAACACGATGAATCCTTCTCCCTGGTTTTTTTCTCCCCGAAAGTGAATATATGGAGTCCAGGTTGAGGTCGATGGAGCGTCAGGGGGCCCACGAGGCAGGGGGCGCACCTAGGGGGGTAGGGCGCACCCCCACCCTCGTGGACAGCTGGAGGCCCCCTGATGTGGATCTTCCTTCTAGTATTTATTATATATTCCAAAATAATTCTCCATGGATTTTCAGGTCATTCCGAGAACTTTTATTTCTGCACAAAAATAACACCATGGCAATTCTGTTGAAAACAGTGTCAGTCCGGGTTAGTTCCATTCAAATCATGCAATTTAGAGTCCAAAACAAGGGCAACAGTGTTTGGAAAAGTAGATACGATGGAGACGTATCATGGCTTTTTTTAATTATGTTCCTTTTTTGCGGGGATTTTAATTATGTTGCTAAATATGTAAGACAATTATTATCCACTGTCATCGTCCTTATATTCATCATGCTTTCTTTTCAGATTTTTATTTTTCTATCTTAAATCTCACTCCAGCGAGACATATAGGCACGTCGTAGAACAGGGGCTCGGGCGCCATTAATGGAGACATTGGTATGGAGGTGCGCGGTGGGTAGAGGTCAAAGGGCTCTCCTCCCGATGAGCACACGCAGGGGTCTGACCGCACGCCTCCTGTACTCAAATAGCTACCCCGCATGACACCTCCTAGCCAATAAAAAAAGGGGACGCGTGGTGGCACGTAATTGGTAAGTAGAACGCCCACGATTTCAATAATACTTGCGTTTCCGATTTCTAACGTGAAAACACTTGTTCCAAAATGACTTTGTTGATTGTTAATGTGTGCGCCTTCGCAAATCGGTCAGAAAAATTACCACAACATGTTGGTGCCATGCCTTGACACCATGCCAAGTTTCATGATTTTCGGGCGTGTTTTGGATTTACAGGAATTAAAAAACCAAGTTTCTCAATCTTTTCGGCAGATCCACGACACCCAGATGTTTCAATTTCATTCCCATTTCTTGCATGCGACCTAGAAATTCACCGAAGGACACACATGTGATTTTTCAACCAACTTTGGTGCACTAGTGCATGTGCTTGTAGTTCAAATTTGAATTATGCACATTAAATGCGCAGAAACTCAATTAATGTATAAAAGGGCCAAATGAACCCGGAATAATTCTAAAATTTAGCATGATGCTTCTATTTGGTCTAATCTACCTGTCTAAAAAATTAACGCGGGAGAAGGCAGTGTACGTATGTCGTTTCGCACATGGAGGTGACACGTTCCCTCTCGGAACCACGAGCCTACTTGAGGGAAGCTCCGGTGTGCAACAACCTTACACCAAAGCTTGTCCCAATTCGGCAAAAAAAATTACCGCAGCATGTTGGTACCATGTCATGACACCATACCAAGTTTCATAATTTTCAGGTGTGTTTTGGATTTACAGAAATTAAAAAACCAAGTTTCTCAATCTTTCCAGCCGAGCCACGACGCCCAGATGTTTGAATTTCATTCCCATTTCTTGCATGGGACCTATAAATTCACCCAAGGACACACATGCGATTTTTTCAACCAACTTTGGTGCATTGGAGCATGTGCTTGTAGTTCAAATTTGAATTATGCACATTAAATGCGCAGAAACTCAATTAATGTATAAAAAGGCTAAACAAACCCGGAATAATTCTAAAATTTAGCACGATACTTCTATTTGGTCTAATCTACCTATGTGAAAAAATTAAGGCGTGAGAAGGCAGTGTACGTATGTCGTTTCGCACACAGAGGTGACACGTTCCCTCTCGGAACCACGGGCATTCTTGAGGGAAGCTCCATTTTGCAAGAAGCTTACACCAAAGCTTGTCCCAATTCGGCCAAAAAATTTACCGCAGCATGTTGGTGTCATGTCATGACACCATGCCAAGTTTCAAGATTTTCAGGCATGTTTTCGATTTACAGGAATTAAAAAACCAAGTTTCTCAATCTTTTTGGCCGATCCACGACACCCAGATGTTTGAATTTCATTCCCATTTCTTGCATGGGACCTATAAATTCACCCAAGGACACACATGCGATTTTTTCAACCAACTTTGGTGCATTGGAGCATGTGCTTGTAGTTCAAATTTGAATTATGCACATTAAATGCGCAGAAACTCAATTAATGTATAAAAAGGCTAAACAAACCCGGAATAATTCTAAAATTTAGCACGATACTTCTATTTGGTCTAATCTACCTATGTGAAAAAATTAAGGCGTGAGAAGGCAGTGTACGTATGTCGTTTCGCACACAGAGGTGACACATTCCCTCTCGGAACCACGAGCATTCTTGAGGGAAGCTCCATTTTGCAAGAAGCGTACACCAAAGCTTGTCCCAATTCGGCCAAAAAATTTACCGCAGCATGTTGGTGTCATGTCATGACACCATGCCAAGTTTCAAGATTTTCAGGCATGTTTTCGATTTACAGGAATTAAAAAACCAAGTTTCTCAATCTTTCTGGCCGAGCCACGACGCCCAGATGTTTGAATTTCATTCCCATTTCTTTCATGGGACCTAGAAATTCACCCAAGGCCACACATGTGATTTTTCAACAAACTTTGGTGCACTGGAGCATGTGTTTGTAGTTCAAATTTGAATTATGCACATTAAATGCGCATAAACTCCTTTAATGTATAAAAATGCCAAATGAACTCGGAATAATTCCAAAATTTAGCACGATACTTCTATTTGGTCTAATCCGCCTGTGTAAAAAAAATTAAGGCGGGAGAAGGTATGCCGTTTAGCACAGGGAGGTGACACGTTCCCTCTTGGAATCACGAGCCTTCTTAAGGGAAGCTCCCGTTTGCAAGAAGCTTACACCAAACCTAGTCCCAATTCGGCCAAATAATTTACAATAGCATGTTGGTGACATGTCATGACACCATGCCAAGTTTCATAATTTTCAGGCGTGTTTTGGATTTACAGGAATTAAAAAAACCAAGTTTCTCAATCTTTCCGGCCGAGCCACGACGCCCACATGTTTGAATTTCATTCCCATTTCTTGCATGGGACCTAGAAATTCACCCAAGGACACACATGTGATTTTTCAAACAACTTTTGTGCACTGGAGCATGTGCTTGTAGTTCAAATTTGAATTATGCACATTAAATGCCCAAAAACTCAATTGATGCATAAAAATGCCAAACGAAACCGGAATAATTCCAACTTTAAACATGACACTCATGTACTAGTTGCATGTTCACTATACGTAAATGTTCTAGCAATTCAAACACCATCCTTTCCCTCCATAACGCCATTTTGTTTTTCAAAACATAATGAAAAAATCAAGTATAACACAAATAGTTTACTAGAAAGAATCGTGTGGGATGCGATATAAAATATCTTGGCGGACCGTCTTGTCTGGCTTACGCAGGAAGTTTCGTCATCTACAGTCCACCGCCCCCGCTTGAACCACACTTGCGCGCCAGTTTCTTGCAGCACTGAGCAAATTTTTTTTGCCACCACGGAGATATCTATCTTCCCGCCCCCTCCCTCCCACCAAAAGCCACATTTACATTGTTCCTCCTTGCTTTCCAAGTTCAAACCTTCGCTGCTACATACTGGCAGCTCAGCCTCCTCGCCGGCGACCCTTCTTGCAGTGCCGCCTCCTCGCCGGCTACCCTTCTTCTTGCAGCGCCGCCTCCTCGCCGGCGACTGATGTCTACTACACAACCTTCTTCTTGTAGACGTTGTTGGACCTCCAAGTGCAGAGGTTTGTAGGACAGTAGCAAATTTCCCTCAAGTGGATGACCTAAGGTTTATCAATCCGTAGGAGGCGTAGGATGAAGATGGTCTCTCTCAAGAAACCCTGCAACCAAATAACAAAGAGTCTCTTTTGTGCCCAACACACCCAATACAATGGTAAATTGTATATGTGCACTAGTTCGGTGAAGAGATGGTGATACAAGTGGTATATGGATGGTAGATAATAGTTTTTGTAATCTGAAAATATAAAAACAGCAAGGTAATGAATGATAAAAGTGAGCGTAAACGGTATTGCAATGTGTTGAAACAAGGCATAGGGTTCATACTTTCACTAGTGCAAGTCCTCTCAACAATAATAACATAATTGGATCACATAACTATCCCTCAACATGCAACAAAGAGTCACTCCAAAGTCACTAATAGCGGAGAAAGAACGAAGAGATTATGGTAGGGTACGAAACCACCTCAAAGTTATTCTTTCCAATCAATCTATGGGGCTATTCCTATAGGTGTCACAAAACAGCCCTAGAGTTTGTACTAGAATAACACCTTAAGAAACAAATCAACCAAAACCCTAATGTCACCTAGATACTCCAATGTCACCTCAAGTATCCGTGGGTATGATTATACGATATGCATCACACAATCTCAGATTCATCTATTCAACCAACACATAGAACTTCAAAGAGTGCCCCAAAGTTCCTACCAGAGAATCGCGACGAAAACGTGTGCCAAATCCTATGGATAGGTTCATGGGCGGAACCCGCAAGTTGATCACCAAAACATACGTCAAGTGAATCACGTGATATCCCATTGTCACCACAGATACACACGGCAAGACATACATCAAGTGTTCTCAAATCTCTAAAGACTCAATCCGATAAGATAACTTCAAAGGGGAAACTCAATTCATTACAAGAGAGTAGAAGGGGGAGAAAACATCATAGGGTCCAACTATAATAGCAAAGCTTGCGATACATCAAGATCGTACCACCTCAAGAATATGAGAGAGAGAGAGAGAGATCAAACACATAGCTACTGGTACATACCCTCAACCCCGAGGGAGAACTACTCCCTCCTCGTCATGGAGAGCACGGGGATGATGAAGATGGCCACCAGAGAAGGATTCCCCCTCCGGTAGGGTACCGGAACGGGTCTAGATTGGCTTTCGGTGGCTACGGAGGCTTCTGGCGGCATAACTCCCGATCTATTCTCTGTTCTGGAAGTTTTAGGATACATAGGTATATATGGGTGCAGGAAGTACGTCAGTGGAGCTTCGGGGGTCCCACGAGGCAGGCTAGGGCGCGCCCCCACCCTCGTGAGCACCTCCCTTGGCTCCTGATGTGGGGTCCAAGTCCATCCGGTAGCTTTCCTTCCAAAAATAACTTCTCCAGTTGATTTCGTTCCATTTCGACTCCGTTTGATATTCCTTTTCTTTGAAACACTGAAATAGGCAAAAAAACAGCAATTCTGGGTTGGGCCTCCGGTTAATAGGTTAGTCCCAAAAATAATATAAAAGTGGATAATAAAGCCTAATATTGCCCAAAACAGTAGATAACATAGCATGGAGCAATCAAAAATTATAGATACGTAGGAGACGTATCAAGCATCCCCAAGCTTAATTCCTACTCGTCCTCGAGTAGGTAAATGATAAAAACAGAATTTTTGATGCGGAGTGCTACTTGGCATAATTTCAATGTAATTCTTCTAAATTGTGGTATGAATATTCAGATCCGAAATATTCAAGACAAAAGTTCATATTGACATAAAAATGATAATACTTCAAGCATACTAACTAAGCAATTATGTCTTCTCAAAATAACATGGCCAAAGAAAGTTCATCCCTACAAAATCATATAGTTTAGTCATGTTTCATTTTCGTCACACAAGAATGCTCTCATCATGCACAACCCCGATGACAAGCCAAGCAATTGTTTCATACTTTAGTAATCTCAAACTCATAAACTTTCATGCAATACATGAGCGCGAGCCATGGATATAGCACTATGGTGGAATAGAATATAATGAGGGGGGTTATGTGGAGAAGACAAAAAAAAGGAGAAAGTCTCACATCAACGAGGCTAATCAATGGGCTATGGAGATGCCCACCGATTGATGTTAATGCAAGGATTAGGGATTGCCATGCAACGGATGCACTAGAGCTATAAATGTATGAAAGCTCAACAAAAGAAACTAGTGGGTGTGCATCCAACTTGCTTGCTCACGAAGACCTAGGGCACTTGAGGAGGCCCATTGTTGGAATATACAAGCCAAGTTCTATAATGAAAAATTCCCACTAGTATATGAAAGTGATAACATGAGAGACTCTCTACTATGAAGATCATGGTGCTACTTTGAAGCACAAGTGTGGTAAAAGGATCGTAACATGGTCCCTTCTCTCTTTTTCTCTCATTTTTTGGGCCTTTCCTTTTTTGGGGGGCCTTCTCTCTTTTTTATGGCCTTTCTTTTTTTTATTCCTCACTTGGGACAATGCTCTAATAATGATGATCATCACACTTCTATTTATTTACAACTCAATGATTACAACTCGATACTAGAACAAAGATGACTCTATATGAATGCCTCCGGCGGTGTACCAGGATATGCAATGAACCATGAGTGACATGTATGAAAGAATTATGAACAGTGGCTTTGCCACAAATACTGTGTCAACTACATGATCATGCTAAGCAATATGACAATGATGAATGTGTCATGATGAACGGAATGATGGAAAGTTGCATGGCAATATAGCTCAGAATGGCTATGGAAATGCCATAATAGGTATGAATGGTGGCTATTTTGAGGAATATATAAGGAGGTTTATGTGTGAAAGAGCGTATCATATCACGGGGTTTCGATGCACCGGCGAAGTTTGCGCCAACTCTCAATGTGAGAAAGGGCAATGCACGGTACCGAAGAGGCTAGCAAGGATGGAAGGGTGTGAGTGCGTATAATCCATGGACTCAACATTAGTCATAAAGAACTCACATACTTACTGCAAAAATCTACAAGTCATCAAAAACCTCGGTACTATGCGCATGCTCCTAGGGGGATAGATTGGTAGGGAAAGACCATCGCTCGTCCCCGACCGCCACTCATAAGGAAGACAATCAAATAACACCTCATGTTTCAAATTTGTTACACAACGTTTTACCATACGTGCATGCTACGGGACTTGCAAACTTCAACACAAGAATTTCTCAAATTCACAACTACTCAACTAGCACGACTTTGATATTATTACCTCCATATCTCAAAACAATCATCAAGCATCAAACTTCTCTTAGTATTCAATACTCTTATATGAAAGTTTTTACTAATCTTGAGTACCTAGCATATTAGGATTATTTAAGCAAATTACCATGATATTTAAGACTCTCAAAATAATCTAATTGAAGCATGAGATTTCATCTATTTCTTCAAAATAAAACTACCACCATGCTCTAAAAGATATAAGTGAAGTACTAGAGCAAACAACAAACTACTCTGAAAGATATAAGTGAAGATCAATGAGTAGTTGAATAATTATGCAACTATGTGAAGACTCTCTAACATTTAATAATTTCAGATCTTGGTATTTTATTCAAACATCAAGAGAAAAAAATGAAATAAAATGACGCTCCAAGCAAAACACATATCATGTGGCGGATAAAAATATAGCTCCAAGTAAAGTTACCGATGAACGAAGACGAAAGAGGGGATGCCTTCCAGGGCATCCCCAAGCTTAGGATATTGGTCATACATGAATATTACCTTGGGGTGCCTTGGGCATCCCCAAGATTAGGCTCTTGCCACTCCTTATTCCATAGCCCATCGAATCTTTACCCAAAACTTGAAAACTTCACAACACAAAACTTAACAGAAAACTCGTAAGCTCCGTTAGCGAAAGAAAACAAAACACCACTTAAAGGTACTGTGATGAACTCATTATTTATTTATATTGGTGTTAAACCTACTGTATTCCAACTTCTCTATGGTTTATAAACTATTTTACTAGCCATAGATTCATCAAAATAAGCAAACAACACACGAAAAACAGAATCTGTCAAAAACAGAACAGTCTGTAGTAATCTGTATCAAACGTATACTTACGGAACTCATAAAATTCTCAAATAAATTGTTGGACCTGAGTAATTTGTCTATTAATTATGTTCAAAAAGAATTAACTCAATATCTCTCTCCAATAAAAACTGGCATCAATTCTCGTGAGTGCTAAAGTTTCTGTTTTTTACAGCATGATCGCAAAGACTTTCCCCAAGTCTTCCCAAAGGCTCTACTTGGCACAAACACTAATTAAAAGCATAAAACCACATCTAAAAATAGGCTAGATGAATTATTTATTACTAAACAGGAACAAAAAGCAAGGAACTAAAATAAAATTGGGTTGCCTCCCAACAAGCGCTATGGTTTAACGCCCCTAGCTAGGCATGATGATTTCAATGATGCTCACATAAAAGATAAGAATTGTAACGTAAAGAGAGCATCATGAAGAATATGACTAGCACATTTAAGTCTAACATACTTCCTATGCATAGGGATTTTGTGAGCAAACAACTTGTGGGAACAAGAATCAACTTGCATAGGAAGGTAAAACAAGCATAACTTCAAAATTTTAAGCACATAGGGAGGAAACTTGATATTATTGCAATTCCTACAAGCATATGTTCCTCCCTCATAATAATTTTCAGTAGAATCATGAATGAATTCAACAATATAACCAGCACCTAAAGCATTCTTTTGATGATCTACACGCATAGAAATTTTATTACTCTCCACACAAGCAAAATTCTTCTCATGAATAATAGTGGGAGCAAACTCCACAAAATAATTATCATGTGAGGCATAATCCAATTGAAAACTAAAATCATGATGACAAGTTTCATGGATATAATTGTTCTTTATAGCATACAAGTCATCACAATAATCATCATAGATAGCAACTTTGTTCTCATAATCAATTGGAACCTCATCCGGAATAGTGGATTCATCACAAAATAAAGTCATGACCTCTCCAAATCCACTTTCATCAATATAATCATCATAAATAGGAGGCATGCTTTCATCATAATAAATTTTCTCATCAAAACTTGGGGGAAAAAATATCATCTTCATCAAACGTAGCATCCCCAAGCTTGTGGCTTTGCATATCATTAGCATCATGGATATTCAAAGAATTCATACTAACAACATTGCAATCATGCTCATCATTCAAAGATTTAGTGCCAAACATTTTAATGCTTTCTTCTTCTAACACTTTGGCACAATTTTCCTTTCCATCATACTCACGAAAGATATTAAAAATATGAAGCGTATGAGGCAAACTCAATTCCATATTTTTGTAGTTTTCTTTTATAAACTAAACATGTGCTAAAACAAGAAACTAAAAGACTCAATTTCAAGATCTAAATATATACCTTCGAGCACTCACCTCCCGGGCAACGGCGCCAGAAAAGAGCTTGATGTCTACTACACAACCTTCTTCTTGTAGACGTTGTTGTGCAGAGGTTTGTAGGACAGTAGCAAATTTCCCTCAAGTGGATGACCTAGGTTTATCAATCTGTAGGAGGCGTAGGCTGAAGATGGTCTCTCTCAAGCAACCCTACAACCAAATAACAAAGAGTCTCCTGTGTCCCCAACACACCCAATACAATGGTAAATTGTATAGGTGCACTAGTTCGGTGAAGACATGGTGATACAAGTGGTATATGGATGGTAGATAATAGTTTTTGTAATCTGAAAATATAAAAACAACAAGGTAACGAATTATAAAAGTGAGCGTAAACGGTATTGCAATGTGTTGAAAAAAGGCCTAGGGTTCATACTTTCACTAGTGCAAGTCGTCTCAACAATAATAACATAATTGGATCACATAACTATCCCTCAACATGCAACAAAGAGTCACTCCAAAGTCACTAATAGCGGAGAAAGAATGAAGACATTATGGTAGGGTACGAAACCACCTCAAAGTTATTCTTTCCAATCAATCCGTTGGGCTATTCCTATAGGTATCACAAAAAAGCCCTAGATTTCATACTAGAATAACACCTTAAGACACAAATCAACCAAAACCCTAATGTCACCTAGATACTCCAATGTCACCTCAAGTATCCATGGGTATGATTATACTATATGCATCACACAATCTCAGATTCATCTATTCAACCAACACATAGAACCTCAAAGAGTGCCCCAAAGTTCCTACCGGAGAATCACGATGAAAACGTGTGCCAACCCCTATGCATAGGTTCATGGGCAGAACCCGCAAGTTGATCACCAAAACAAACATCAAGTGAATCATGTGATATCCCATTGTCACCACAGATACGCATGGCAAGGCATACATCAAGTGTTCTCAAATCTTTAAAGACTCAATCCGATAAGATAACTTCAAAGGGGAAACTCAATTCATTACAAGAGAGTAGAGGGGGGAGAAAACATCATAGGATCCAACTATAATAGCAAAGCTCGCGATACATCAAGATCGTACCACCTCAAGAACACAAGAGAGAGAGAGATCAAACACATAGCTACTGGTACATACCCTCAGCCCCGAGGGAGAACTACTCCCTCCTTGTCATGGAGAGCACCGGGATGATGAAGATGGCCACCGGAGAAGGATTCCCCCTCCGGCAGGGTGCCGAAACGGGTCTAGATTGGCTTTCGGTGGCTACGGAGGCTTCTGGCGGCGGAACTCCCGATCTATTCTCTGTTCTGGAAGTTTTAGGATACGTAGGTATATATGGGTGCAGGAAGTATGTCGGTGGAGCTTCGGGGGCCCCACGAGGCAGGGGGGCACGCCCTAGGGGGGCACCCCCACCCTCGTGAGCACCTCCCTTGGCTCCTGACGTGGAGTCCATCCGGTAGCTTTCCTTCCAAAAATAACTTCTCCAGTTGATTTCGTTCTGTTTCGACTCCGTTTGATCTTCCTTTTCTTCGAAACACTGAAATGGGCAAAAAAACAGCAATTCTGGGCTGGGCCTCCGGTTAATAGGTTAGTCCCAAAAATAATATACAAGAGGATAATAAATCCCAATATTTCCCAAAACAGTAGATAACATAGCATGGAGCAATCAAAAATTATAGATACGTTGGAGACGTATCAGCGACCCTTCTTCTTGTAGCGCCGCCTCCTCTCCGCCGACCCTTCTTCTTGCTGCGCGGCCTCCTCGCCGCCGCCCCTTCTTCTTGCTGCACGGCCTCGTCAATATGGTTAGGTAATCCACACCCCACCCACACCATCCTCCTCCTTTCCCGTCCCACATGCCCCGACCGACGGCGGACACCTTCCACCGAAATCACTGCCCCCACCTCCAATTAAGCGCCGCCCACAGCCATTTTGCACGCAGTATAACGTGGAGCTCAATAGCATGCGGCTGCACGCGCGCACAAGGTCGCTATGGCTGCCATGCGTGTCGACCGCTAGATCTTGGAGGAGCACCTCGTCTTCGAGGCCACCGTCGACACCGCCATGCGGTTGTCTACTTTAAAATACAGTTCATGTTGTTTTCTCAAGGCCACCTCCAATGCCTTCTAGTGATTTGTCCTCTGTAATGTTAATATGCAATCTGATGTTCAGTTAACAGTTTGGTCCTCTGAAATGTAATGTTCAGTTAACACTTTGGTCCAACAATTGCTACATTTCATAGTACTATTCTCAAGTATTCTTTGTTTTGTTAAATGTCTTATCTTCTAGTACATGTTTCTATTCTGCAATGTCGTGCTCAGTTAACTATTTTGGCTCATTTGGCCTGTTATCCATTTAACTGTTTGGTTCAGTTCTGCAATTTGATTTTCATTTGTTGTGGGTACAATTTTGTATTGTTATGCATGTGACACCAATCGGATTTGGTTGTACTCAATACATATTCTACTGATAGTATGGCAACTCTCAGTTAACCTGATCAAGATCTTCCTTATGTGTGTTGCAGGGAAACAATGGGAGACACTGCGGTTTACCATCGAGGTTTGTTCAAGAAGGGTTCTTTGGCTAATAGCACATTATTGTGCAGTTGCAGGAATCATTCTAATATTTAGGTTTCTTAAAATTTGTTCTTGCACATGTAGGTCCTGCTGTCAGAGGCTTAGACCCATTGTTCGACCCATTTTGCATATGGGGAAATGAGATGTCCATGAATATCAGTCAAGTCAAGAAACTCAGAAAGATTGTTAGGATGAAGAAACTTGCGACGAATAACAGCAAGATCTTTGCTTGCACAATGAAGAAGACATCAGTCAACTATAGGATGGTGCTAACTCTTTTACCTTGTTTTTACCCCTTGCACCATTTCAAAATTTATAATAGCAATTTATGCATAGCTTTGTTTTCAGTACTTTTCAAAGATGTTCAACGATGATTACCTCTCAAACCACCTGCATGGTCAAGAGGCGCGGAAGGTATTCATTCAACACCCATGCTACAATATTGAAGTCTTGCTGAAGAGGAGAAGGTTGGGCGGGCAATTATCCATAGCCACTGGCGTAAAGTTGCAAGGACATTCAACATCACTAAAGGCTCAATATTTTCCTTCCGCTTCTGTAGTTTCCCAAATGAGATTCATCTGTCTATTTACCGTGTATGATGCTACTTTACAAAGGTTTTTGATGCTGCATGTGAAACTTGGTGTTGTTGTGTAATGGCGTAACTAAGTCCTGAAGCTATCTGATGTGATTCGATTATGAAATCTTGGTTGCTATTGTAAGAATATGAAATATCTTGTGTGTTTTATAAGAAATATCAATTTGATTAGTACATGGATTATCAATAATAGGATAATTACCCTGCTTATTGGGGTTTCTATTGTAGACAGCTCAGATAGCACCGTGGGCGATGAACTCAAACAATCTGCATGGTTTCTAGGAAGTAGGCGTGTTCGATCAACTAACGATCACACACGGCTTTCGGCAACGAACTGTTTGCGTTAGGCCACCTTGCACAAACGTTTCCACACAAAGAACTGTGTGTAATATACATACCTACGGAAATGTTTTTCTAGGATTCACCGTGTGGGATATACATACCTATGGAAATGATTGGGTTTCGATGCCTCGCCCGATCGCACATGAGCTCATTTGGTGTCCCGGGAGGGCCTATCCCCGACAGTTTCTGGGTCATCTGGGAAGGACCCCCCTATCGCCCACACTCACTTGGCGACGGATCCAAATACCGCCATGGAATGGGGTTAAAAACCATTTGTATAGCATGTCGCTATACCAGTGTTGATCTATTTATCTTGCAATGGGAAGAGATGCTTTGTAGTGGGTTCGATCTTACGGTGCTTGATCCTAGTGATAGAAGGGGAACCGACACATATGTATCATTGCTACAAAGGATAAAATGATGGGGTATATCTCTACATAGATAGATCTTGTCTACATCTTGTCATCATTCTTATTGCATTACTCCGTTTCTCCATGAACTTAATACACTAGATGCATGCCGGATAGCGGTCGATGTGTGGAGTAATAGTAGTAGATGCAGGTAGGAGTTGGTCTACTAATCTTGGGCGTGATGCTTATGTAATGATCATTGCCTGGATATCGTCATGACTATTTGATGTTCTATCAATTGCCCAACAGTAATTTGTTCACCCACCGTTTGCTATTTTTCTCGAGAGAAGCCACTAGTAAAACCTACAGCCCACGGGTCTCTTTCTCCTATTATTTGCCTTTGCGATCTAATTTTATTTGCTTTTATTGTCAGATCTATTAATCCAAAAACCCAAAAATACTTTGCTGCACTTTATTTTATTTGTGATCTATTTATTCAATCTGTTGCAACTTTCTCCCGTCACGCACCAATTTCTGGCGCTGTTACCCGAAAGGGATTGACAACCCCTTTAACACGCCGGGTTGCGAGGATTTGTTATCTGTGTGCAGGAGCTGTTTACACTGTGTTGCTTGGTTCTCCTATTGGTTCGATAACCTCGGTTTCATATCTGAGGAAAATACCTACCACCGCTGTGCTACATCATCCCTTCCTCTTTGGGGAAATACCGACGTAGCTTCAATCGACATCACTTGTTACTATGGAAAATGATCCTTTGAGGGGTTTGTTCGGGGTATCTTCACCTCGACCGGAACCACAATTAGTTGCTCTTCAACCTACTTCACCTACTAAAAATATTATTATGAAATTCCTTCGGGTATGATGGAGAAACTACTAGCTAATCCTTATGCAGGAGACGGAACATTACATCCCGATATGCACCTAATTTATGTGGATGAAGTTTGTGGATTATTTAAGCTTGCAGGTATGCCCAAGGATGTTGTCAAGAAGAAGGTCTTCCCTTTATATTTTAAGGGAAAGGCATTGACATGGTATAGGCTATTGGATGATATTGGATCATGGAACTACAACCGATTAAAATTGGAATTTCATCAGAAGTTTTATCCTATGCATCTAGTTCATCGTGATCGGAATTATATATATAATTTATGGCCTCGTGAAGGAGAAAGTGTCGCTCAAGCTTGGGGTAGGCTTAAGTTAATGTGTAAGTGCATCTAGTGCCCCTTAGTGATTTTGGTGTATTAAAGACTTATAGGTTAAGGGGCTAATGCGTTTATGAGTGTACACAGGTCTATAAGTCTATGAGGAGTTTGACATTTACAGAGAAATTCGACCCCTAAAAATGAATGTCTTCAACTGAAGACTATGGCTTTCTGAAGACTTTGAAAGTGAAGAAATTGGTGTGATCCTGAAGACTTGATATTCATGCGAGGATTATGATGCGTGAATACTTTTGTTTTCATAGTTTTGTTTTTATCTTCCTTGAGTCATAGGAAACACCATACTGTTAAAGGGGTTCAAGGTGAAACTAAGGAAAAGTTTCCAAGTGATTCTCATATAAAAATCCTACACCTACCCAATCCTTTCGAGTGAAGCCATTGGAAATCTCTTACAGTTCAGTCAATTTCTTCAGTGACAGAGATGAAGATATTCTCGTCTCTGAGGAATTTGTTCTGATTGAGGAGTTAGGAGTTCGCCAGTGCGGATTGCCTACAAGTGAGGAACATGATAGCCCTGAGGAATTTGATAGTCAAATTTCCGACCGTTGCTGTGCTACGCGCCAGCCGTCCCAAAATATCTACCCTCCTAATGGTCATATCATTGAAGGGCATTTATGTCTTATCATGTCGGGCTGCTCCCTAGGCTATAAATAGCCTCCCCCTATAACTACTAGCTGGTTGGCTGCTCCAAGAGAAACTAACACTTGTCATTGAAGGCATCCCATCCTCCGAGGACTTTGAGCGAAAATCATCAAGTGAGGAAAACCCAAACCCAAACACCTACAAACCCAAAGTGATTGAGCATCACTGAAGAGATTGTTCCTGTGTGGAACCGACGCATGTTACCTTTGAGGAGTGTGTATCCTCCAGACGGTTAGGCGTCATGGTCTAGAGCAACCAAGAGGAAATTGTGGATCGCCGAGTGACCGAGTTTGTGAAGGTTTGGAAGTCACCTGAAGACTTACCACGAGTGATTGGGAGAGGTCTGTGTGACCTTAGCTGAAGGAGAATACGGTGAGGACTGTGTGTCCGGGACTGTGTGTCCTCGGGTTTAAATACCTAGCCGCTCCAACCAGACGTACGACTGTCACAGCAGTTGGAACTGGTCTACCAAATCACTGTCTTCACCAAGCTCCTGGTTCCATTTCCTCAACCCTTTCATTTCCTCATTTGTGTGTAGAAGTACTTGATTGTTACTGTTTGAAGACTTTGACTGAAGACTTTCTCAATTTCCTCAATCCTAATTCTTCAGTCATTTTGTCTTTAGCCTGCTTATCCTGTGTTTACACTGCTTGTACTCTGTGCTTGTTTTCATTTCATCATGATGACTGTGCTACTACTCTGTTTATGCTTGCATCTGAGTACTTATTCCGCTGCTAAGTAGTTCGTTGCTTAGGAATTTCCTCACCCTGAAATTCCTCAGTGACAAATTTGCAAAAATCGCCTTTTCACCCCCCTCTAGTCGATATAATGCACTTTCAATTGATATCGGAGCAAGGTACTCCCTTATTCTGTGTGATTTTGGTTTAATTGCCTAGAGTTTTAATCATGTCGACTGCAGGCATGATCAAGGTCTCTGTTGGGTGTCCTACCTTCGATGGGATGGACTACCCCTACTGGAAGAATAAGATGTGAATGCATCTTGAGGCAATTGACAACAATCTCTAGTATGTTGTGGAAAATGGCGTTCCCTCCATCACTCCTACCATTAATGCTGCTGATGTGAAGAGATTCAAGCAACTCGGCTCTCAAGCAAAGAACATCATATGTGTCCATCTAAGCAAAGGGCGGTATGCAGAGTGAGTTCTTTGGAGACAGCAAATCTTATCTAGGATAGGTTGTCCAAGGTCAACGAAGGAGTCTCAACATAGTGTGACTCTCGAGTTGACGTTCTTCGCAATCTCTTCAACCGCTTCCAAAGACTCGACAATGAAAATGTTCAGCAAACCTTCAATCTCCTCACTGACATCTCAAATGAGCTTCAAGCACTTGGTGCCACTGACATCACCGACCATGAGGTGGTGAAGAAATTGCTGAGATCGCTTGATTCCTCATTTGACACTCTGGCACTGATGATACAAGAACATGGAGACTACAAGTCACTTGATCCCGCTGATATCCTCGAGAGGCTAAACACTCATGAATTCCAACTTGCTGAGAAGAGAGATCTCTATGGACCGAGCTATAGCAGATCACGCGCTCTGAAGGCCAAGGCAGTCTCTGAATCTGAAGGTGAGGATTCTGGTAGCAGCCTTGGTGATCCTGAAGAACTGAGCCCGGAGCTAGCAATACTCATGAGAAAATTCCAGAAGTTCTCAAGGCGTGATCGCTTTGGTAAATCCTTAATAAGTGATGACATGAGATCAGATTCCTCATCCCGAGACTACAAGAAGAGAACTTGCCACAAATGCAAGAAACCTGGTCATTACATTACCGACTGTCCTCAATGGGAGATGGAATCAAAGAAGAAGAAATACAAGGATTATAGTTTTGCTGACTTAAAGAATATGAAGAAATATTCAAAGTCCTCATCGTCAAAATCTTCATCTCACAAGAAGAGCAAGTCCAAAAAGGCTCGGGCATTTAATGGCAAGGAAATGGAGTCTGAAGCTGAATCTGGGGAAAATGAGGAAGAGGGGGCATCTGAGGAATCAGACTCTGGTGTGGCGAGCCTAGCCCTCGCTACTGCTTTCGTCGGCAAGTCCATCTTCAACTATGAGGAAAATGACTTCCCCAACACTGCTGACAATGGCGATGATGACTACGCTCCCACCTATTGCTTCATGGCAAAAGGTGCCAAGGTACTCAAATACCCCTCCTCTGAATCAAGTGAGGATGAATCTGATGAAAATCTCAATCCTAGCTATTCTAAACTGGCTCAGATTGCTGTGAAACAACAAAAGGCTTTTGAAAAGGTTCAAAATATGCTAGACAAAAGCGATGACCTGTTGGGTGAAGAAATGGATCAAACTCAAACTCTGACTGATAATCTTCATAGACTTCAGTCTAAGTTTGACAACCTTCAGAGTTATCATAACACTCTCTTATATGATCATGAGAAACTTTCTTATGAATTTCTTCAAAGAATGCAAGATCTTGAGCAGCTAAGGGTGAGTTATAAAGATCTTCAGAAGGAATGTGATTCATTGCTTGCTCAACAGATCAGTTCCGCTTAGGTTGAATTCATTCCACCATGTTTGAAATGCATTGAACGAGAATCTGCTAATTCTTCACCTGAAAGTTCAAATGCTTCTATTGCTGCAAATTGTTCAATTGTCTTTGCTATCACAAATTCCTCATCTAAGGATGCTACTAGTATCACTGACAATGCAGGGGTGAAGGAATTGTATGTGACAGGCATGTACAAAAGCCTCAAAGGGCATCAGGCTCTTTGTGATGTGCTTAAAAATAAGATCCTCAACAAGAACCCTAGGAAAGAGGGTATTGCCTTTGAGAGGAAACTCAATGCTGATGGGACCTACTGGAAACCTGAGCAATATACCAAAAACCTCATGGGTTTTTGCAAAAGGACCTCCAGTAGATCCATCCACTTTATCTGGCTTTACATGTGAATCTTCATATTCTTTTGATGAGTCATTTGACTCCAACTATAAACTGTTCAAAAATCAGAATGGTGAAGTATTTGCTAGATATGTTGGCACTAACTACAGTAATGGTCCCCCTATGAAGAAAATCTGGGTTTGCCAAAGGTGTGTTGAAAGTCTTCAGGTGAATGTCATCATGACACCACCTGTGAAGAATAGGAACCCCAGATCAAATTCTTCATATGGACCAAAGTCTTCATATGGATCCAAGTCCTCATATGGACTAAATTCCTCACGTGGATCAAGCTCTTCATCTGGATCCAGATCCTCATATGAACATCATCGTGCTAACACTACTGTTTCGCAGGGAAAGCATAAGGGCTATGAATATGTGCATTATTCTTAAAATCATTATGTTCATAAGTCCTCGAAGAATTTCTCTGCTTATTCATATGCTTACTCGAACCCCTCTTATGTGAAACGAAGTGGATTAGCTTCTATGCCACCTTTCTCTTATGGAGCTCATAGAATGATGAACTCTTTGCCACCCCTCCAAATGTGGGTGGTGAAGAAAAAGAGCTAATCTCCTATGCAGGGTCAGGTCTCTAGACGAACTTGCATGTCTGAAGAATTTACTGGAGACCTGAATTCACTTGAAAGGACACAAGCTAATCATGAAGAAATGAATTTTTATTTCTCACATCCTCATACTGCTATATTTGTTCTATTGCTTGATGAAATTGATCTGATGAATTTGATGTCATATTCTTCACTGATGAAGTATATGAGTTCATAAGATGCACTAATTCATCTATAGGATGATCAACCCAAAGCCACTGAGTGGGCCCTCGACAGTGGATGTACAAATCACATGACCGGTGACAAGAACCTATTGATGGACACTGCTTTATCTCCATCGCATCTGAAGCATATCACCTATGCTGACAAAGGCAAAAGCAAGCTATTGGGTCTAGGTAGGGTTGCGATCTCAAAGGATCGACACATGGACAAAGTCATGCTTGTCGAGTCCTTAGGGTTCAACTTGATGTCTGTCTCAATGCTTCGTGATCTTGATATGGTTGTTGTCTTTGGCAAGTATCGTCATGTTGTGATCATGGAAGCTGACAATTCCAAAGTCTTCGAAGGATTTAGGAGAGGAGACTTGTATATTGTTGATTTCTCTACAGGACCACAACCTAATACATGTATACTTGCAAAAGCTTCAGAAGGATGGTTATGGCATCGACAACTTGGACATGCTGGCATGAGGAACCTGCACATGCTCGCGAAGAAGAAGCATGTCATTGGCATCGAGGGCGTCAAATTCCTCAAGGATCACCTGTGTGGAGCTTGTGAAGCTGGAAAGATGACCAAGGCCAAGCATCCCTCAAAGACTATCATGACTACCACTCGTCCATTTGAATTGCTTTAGATGGATCTCTTTGGTCCTACTCATTATGCCACATTCACCAATGCTGCATCTTTATATGGCTTTGTTATTGTTGATGGCTATTCTTGTTACGCATGGGTGCATATCATCACTTACAAAACTGAAGTGCAGGAAGTCTTCAAATAATTTTCCTCGAGGGCTTCAACAAACTTCGGTGTGAAGATCAAGCACATTAGAAGTGACAATGGGACCGAGTTCAAGAATACTGGTCTCGATGACTATCTTGATGAAGTTGGTATTACTCACAAATTATCTGCTCCCTATACTCCTTAGCAGAATGGCATCGTGGAGCACAAGAACAGGACTCTATTTGAGATGGCTCGCACTATGCTTGATGAATACAAGGCGCCTCCTTGCTTCTGGCCTGAGGCAATTGATACTGCGTGCCACATCATCAACAAGGTATATCTTCACAAATTCTTCAAAAATACCTCATATGAACTCCTCACTGACAAGAAACCCAATGTGAGTTATTTCAAAGTCTTCGGTACTAAATGTTGGATTAGAGATCCTCATCACAATTCTAAATTTGCACCGAAAGCACATGAAGGTTTTATGCTTGGTTACGGAAAAGACTTGCACACTTACAGAGTCTTCAACACCTATCACCACAAGGTTGTTGAAACTATAGATGTGCGGTTCAATGAGACTAACGGCTCGCAAAGAGAGCACCTACCTCCTGTGCTAGATGAAATGTCTCCTGAGGAATCCATTAAGTTCAAGGCTACTGAGGATGTCATTCCTACCAAAGAATCTGCTGAAGAAGTCATTCCAGAACATGAATAACATCATGCTGATGCACCTGAAGAAAATGGCTCTGAAGAAAATGTTGAGCCCACTCAACATCATCAACCCGCTCATCCTCGCATCACAAATGAAGTGAAGTTTGAGAGAATCATCAAAGCACAAGGTCCTCTAACACGCTCAAAGGCTTCACATTTGTCTAACTTTTGTGGGCATTTTGCTTTTGTGTCTATCACAGAGCCCACCAAAGTAGATGAGGCATTTCTGGAGCCTGAGTGGATTCAAGCGATGCAAGAGGAACTTCATCAATTCGATCTCAACAATGTTTGGGAACTTGTCAAGCAACCAGACCCACGCAAGCACAATATCATCGGCACCAAATGGATCTACCACAACAAGCAAGATGAAAATGGCCTTGTGGTGAGGAATAAGGCACGGCCTGTAGCTCAAGGCTACACACAAGTTGAAGGAATTGATTTCGATGCAACTTTTACACCTGTTGCTAGACTTCAGGCTATTCTCATATTGCTTGCTTATGTTAACCATCATAATATCATCTTATATCAAATGGATGTGAAAAGTGCATTCCTCAATGGTAAGCTTGAGGAAGAAGTATATGTTGCACTTGGATTATATGGTGTGATTCCTTCGGTGTAGATCACACTCCTCAGGCACACATCAGGCACATGCAAACACTAAGCATAATACCTGGATTATGGTATAAGTGCATTCCTCAGGCTACACCGAAGGTATTATGCTTAGTGTTTGCATGTGTGCCCGATTTTGATATCTAGATCACACTCCAACAGTTGGATTATGGTATCCCAAAGGCTCAATTTTTGACTTTGACTATGTTGGTGATCATGTGGACCTCAAGTCAACATCAGGCACATGCCATTTCCTCGGACGATCCTTGGTATGTTGGTCCTTGAAGAAGCAGAACTGTGTATCACTCTCTATTGCTGAAGCTAAGTACATTGCTGCTGGTTCATGTTATGCTCAATTGCTATGGATGAAGCAAACCCTCAAGGACTACGACATCAATGTGAAGAATGTGCCACTCTTCTATGACAATGAGAGTGCCGTCAATATTGCTCATAACCCAATTCAGCACTCGAAGACAAAGCACATTCAGATTCGTCATCATTTTCTTCGCGATCATGTGTTGAAGGGCAACATCTCTATTGAGCATGTGAAGACTGAAGAAGAGCTAGCCGATATCTTCACAAAGCCCTTGGATGAGAAGAGATTTAGCAAGTTGCGGTGTGAGCTAAATATCTTAGAATCTTCGAATGTCCTTTGAAAAGGAGACACGTCCTAACACTTATGCAAATTAATGACTTAGATGTGCAACACACAAAGTAATGTTTTTCTTCAACCAATGAAGACTAACCCTCTAAGTGTGAAGAAATTAACAAAGAATTTGATTCTCAAAGCCCTACGACAATTGTATGTGGTGTCATCATCATTCTTATACGGTGGGTCATGCCACCAACAAAAATTGAAAAATTCAATTTGAGTTTTTCTTCATTTTTGAAATTCCACTGTTGTTCAAATTCTTCAACTTTGCAAAGTCTTCACTCTTTCCGACGGTGTTCTTCATTGACTATATATATTTGAGTTTTTAGTCCTCTACAGCATTCACTTATTGCTACTTCTTCAAGTTGACTTTTCTGCTAAGTGAATGTGATCAGACCCGTCCCCCTCTATGCTAAACTCAACCCAATCTGTTCACAAATTCTTCATGTGCGTTCTATTTGAAACTCGTTCAAAATCTTCATTGTCTCCTTGTCAGCTGAAGAATTTGCGAACAAAACTTTAAAATCTTCTTATCTAAATTTTCGGCTTTTGGCGCTCAAACCGTTCCACATCCCATGATATGATTATTCTATTCGCCCAAAATCTCACATGATATCCACCTCACTGTATGTGGGTGACACATGTCGATAGGATGAGAAGGGTCGGGGGCACGTTCGCCCATTTTCTTTGGGCGAGCGGTTTTTCACCTCGGCTATAAATACCCCTCACCCTCCTCAGACTGCATTTACCCCGCTCGACCTCACTCCCCTCGCTTGAGCTCTATGACCTAGCACCGCCGCTACTTCCATCATCGCAGGTGAGGAAGAGCTTCACTGCCTCAACCTTGTCGTCGTTGTACTCACACTGGCCGCGGAAATCTTCACTCCGCCACCGCCGTAGCTGTCTTCCGCCGCCAAGTTAGGGCATGGAATATCCGAACGAACGAACTTCCCATCTTCAACTCCTAGTTCATCGTGTTCTTCGTCAAGGGTAAATAAAATCTATTTTTACTGCCCTTGTTCAGTCTGATGGTTTCCACAAAATCTTCAAAAGGTGTTTATTCTTCAATTTCCACACTCTTAAACACCACAAATGAATGTGTTTCTTGATTTGTTTCTCTAAGCAACATTTTTCTTCAATATTCCTCAATTGTGTGGATTTTTCAATCTATACAACTCTGGAACCTTAGTCAAAGACCGCTTAGTGAAATTCCTCAAGACACTCCTGGTTAAATTCCTCAAACTTGTTTCTTTTGAAAAACTTTCTGAGAACGCATGTGACCTCTCCAAATTCTTCGCACCTATAATTTGTTCACAGGTACACATGTCCACTGCTAAATCTCTAGGTTCTCATCAACTTAAATCATTTGTAGTGTTCCTCGAAGAAAAATTGCATACCTTTTCAGAGAATTCTATTGTTCAAATTCCTTAGTTGAAGAAAATGGCTGATGGGAAGAGACCTCGGAAGGGAGGGAAAAGATTGGAAGTGAACACAACTTTTGAGATCCCAGATGACATCTATGAGGACTATTGCACTCATGATGAAGCCAAACATGGCAAGGAGAATAAGAATCAGCGCAAGGTGCGCATACAGAGGATAGAGAGGAGATGGGCATGGGAATGGAGGGAGTACATATATGTTACTCCAAAGTACATGAAGAAATTCGCTTTACACCCTCCTTACCCAAGACTTCCGTTGGCACCTGGACAAATTGCTGATCCCACTAGCCTCAAGCGTGGTGAGGATTATCCAGATGAATGGGCCAAGCGGCAAGCCAAGTTGGCCAAAATGGCCAAAGAAGTAGTGAGGAAATTTAATGAAGACTCTGCTGCTGCCACTGCTGATGCCTTTGCTAGCAAGCCCAAGAAGGCTATGCCCAAGAAGCCTGCGCACAAGCCTAGTTCCTTAGCAATGCCCTCACGACCAAGCTCATCAAAGCCCTCACAGCATATTCCTCAAGCAGCATCAGTTCCCATTGTTGCAAAACCTTCAGCTGCTGCTGCAATGTCCTCGGCACCTGCGCATCTCGCCTCATGCCAAAGGACTACCAGTATCTCTATTGCTTTAGGAGCATCTGCAAGTTCTTCAGCTCCTCCTCAGTCCTCAACAGGCCCAGCTCTACTGAAGAAAAAGTCCACTACTGGACGAGGCACAAGGCCAAGTCCTCACAAGAAGCAAGTCGCCTTCCAAGTGCCGTCAAGTGAAGACGAAGCTGATGATGAGGAATTAGCTGAAATCATCAGAGACAGACAGCATAGGGCCGCTAGAGCCAAAGGCAGTAATGTGCCATTGATGCTGGATCCAAAGTTGATCCTAGACTTCATCAACCTATGGCATAAGGACCCCAATACTCCTTTGCATGAGTTGAACCTCACTCCTCGCCAAAGTCATGTGTTGATGGCCTTCATTGGTGAGGAAAAATGGAAATTTGAACAGGGGAGGAGGGTGAAGAAAGCTCAGTACAAGAAAGAGTGCTTTCTGAAGCAAATTTTTTTGAAGCTATTACCTGATGACCTTGTAGCTCTGGATTCAGAAATCAAGGGTCTCAGTGATGAATTTGACCGATACTATGCTGATTCGCTGGGAGCCAAAGTCAGATTCGTCAAGCTGACCAGGGGATTCAACTCAAATGTTGCAGCCCCAACTCAACATGAAATTCCTCAAGGTGAAGCATCTGCTCAGCCTACTAAAGAACATGCCAGCACCGCTGATGAAGATCAGGCTGCTGAAGAAAATGAGAGCACCAGGGCTGATGAAGATATTCCAGCCACTGAAGAAACTGCCAGGGCAACCTCTAGTGATGCGCCTGAAGAACAAGCCAAGCCAGTCGAAGAATCTACTACTGTGCCTGAAGAAACTAAACCTACCAGGGAAACTGCATCAGTTGCGTCTGAAGAAACTGAACCTGCCAGGGCAACTACATTAGTTGCGCCTAAGGAAATTGAACCAATTTCCCCTGCTCCTCCTGCATAGACGTCAAGCATCAACCTTCCTTCTACATTAGAAGTGAAGAAAACCAAAGCTGCGGAGCGAACAGCTGTGAAGAAAAGGAAAGCATTTGCTTCCTCAGAGTCTTCAGCTCCGAAGAAAGTGAAGACTTTGACAGGCTCCTATGAAAATCACATAGATGTTGTTCCCATATCAAGCATACCATCAAAGGAGATTATTCCCTTTGGTGAGGAATATGTGATTCCAAGTGAATCTGATGAAGAAGATCCTTCTACTGCTACGTCAGAGAAATTGGATGAGGAAATTGAAGTGGATAACATCCCTTCAACTCCACAGGTATCATCGCCCATGCCTCAGTTCACAACTGAAGAGGCATGCGTTCAAGAAATAGATGATGAAGATGAAGATGTGGACATTGGGTGTACCACTCCTATTCTGAATGATGACTACTGGGATAGTCATCACCCCAATTCACCACTCTACACCCCTCTGCAATAGATTCCTCAGTTCGCAGTCCAAACTGAAGAAATTCACACGGGCTCTGAAGAACATCAAGCTTCTCTCCTCACTATTCCTGAAGAAGTTCCAGCCACTAGTGCTGATGCAAATGTTGCTGAAGAAATGGAGGCCAAGGCTGCTAATGATGACATTGCTCCTGAAATTCCTTAGCATGTGGCCCTAGAGACTATGATTCAAGAGGCTGTGAAGACTTCAACTGCAAATCTTCATCGCAAGCTACTGAATCCTCTCACCAAGAAGCAGAAGTTCAAGGCTGATGACTTCTTCAATGAGCATATCTTCTTCACTGACTACAATCCTTATGACGCTGCTCGTCTTCGACGCAAGTGCTTTTGGACTGCTAGCCAGATGAACTTCTATTCCTCGCTATTGTTTGACAAGGACAAGATCTTTGACCATGAGCATATTCCTCATGTGAATATGGAGTCTCTACCGTGCTTCGCCCCAGTCCTCAGTGTTCTTCATGACGCTGGGCTGCTAAACCTCTGCAACGACATCTGCGACTGGAATGAAGAACTCATTCTTCAGTTCTATGCCAAGTTGCACATCACTGGCAACATTGAAGATGTGAATTCATGGGTATTGGACTGGATGACAGAAAATACTCACTACAAAGCACCGGCTTCTGAATTGCTTCACGTCATCCCAGTCAGTCCTCCCACTAAAGGTGCAAGGCGCATCTATCCTGAACTTGAGCTCTCCAACAATCTGATGCAAGTCCTGATGAAGCCTTTGAAGCCAGGCCAAGCTCCTAGAACCAAATTCCTCGTCAAGGAACTGCTTTATGTGCCAAGGACTATCTACAGGATATTGACCAAAACCCTCAGTCCAATCAAGGGCCACAACTCTTGTAACGCCCCGAGACCTATGCGCCAGGTGTCTCCCAATTTTTCGCCATCGTTGTCGTGTCTGTCGCTTGTGTGTTGCATCTTGTCATGTCATCATGTGCATTTCATCAGCATGTTTTCAAAACTTGCATCCGTCCCGGCCTCCCCATTCCTTCCGTTGTCTGTTCTGAGCCCAGACACACTCGCACGCGCCCGCGGCATGTCTGGGATAGTATTTTTATAAGTGGCCAGAAAATTTTCTTGGAATAGGTTGAAAGTTGGCACGCGGTGTTTTTATGTTGTCAATAGGTCGCCTGCCAAGTTTCATCGCATTCGGAGTCTGTTTTATGCCCCAACGAATAACTATAGCGGCACCGCTACCGGTCTAACGTCGGACGTTTTCGGTCTCTGCAAACGGTTGCCAGGTTTCTTTCCTCCTCTCTCTTCTCAGTCCAACCGCACACTTGACCTTGTCCGTCTAACCCTCTCTGCACAGTGCATCGACCCCCTCACGCGTCCGAAAACTTCCCCGAACCCGACCCGGACAGTCGTCACCGATGGCTCTGGATCATCCCCTAACATCTACAAAACATCACCGTTATCTTATTTGGACTCCCTAGCCTCTTTTTCTCGACCGTCCAATTTCGATCGAAGGGTCCAAACCTACTCCTTTTGTCCCTATAAATAGACCACCTCTTTCCAAATCAGACCAAAACCTAATTTCTAGGGATCCACCCCTGTCCAATCCCCGCCGCCGCCAGTCAACCACCCCTCTTCTTCCTCGGGATCCCTCCCGATCCACTCACCTACTTTCTTGAATCCCCATCCATCTGGTCCAAATTCTTCGAGCAACCCACTCCCTCCATCGATCCACCGCAGGAGGGTGATTGCTCCCCTGCCTCCCGTGATCCCTGCTCATCTCGAGCACGGGCCGTGCCCGACCTCGACCTCCAGGACAGCCCTCTGCGCCCCGCCTCTTCTACTACTTCGTGCCGCTGCCTCGTCAGCTCCGCTGCCGGCGACCAGGGCCAGCAGGCTGCCATCCCTCTCCACCTTCTCCTTCCTTCCCTCCTCACGCTGCTCCTCCCTGACCGTGCCTCCCTCATCTCGTCGTTCCTCGCAGGGAGCCATGACTGCTGCCCCGGAGCAGCAGTAGCACCATCAGAGACCCCTTGTCGGCTGCAGCCAATGGCGTCACCGCCGCGTCGCATGGTAACTGCGACCCTCCAGCCGCCCGCCATGGAATTCGTCATGCCCGCAAGCTTCGCCTGCACCTCGCCTCCCCGACATGAACTGGCCCGATCTGGCCATCTCCGGTGGCCTCCTCCTCGTCGCAGCCTAGGAACCAAACAGCGCAGCTGCCTCCCCTGCCGACTTGAATCCGCCGGATCCGGTGACTCTTGCCGCCGCCGCCAAGAACCTCGCCGGAGAACGATGTTCTGTCCCTGGACCCGCTTGTTTCAGCCGCCACTGCCACTCTGAACCTCGCGCCCCGCTGCTGACTGCTTCATTTCAGTCGAGGAAGAGTGCTCCCTCGTCGTCGCGTTGACCGCAGAAGGCCCGCGCCCGGGCCGTGTCTCGCGCGAGGTCCACCAACCGGCCTAGCTGCCAAGCCCAGCGGCGCCCGGCCTGCCAAGCCTCTTCCCCGACTGGGCCTCGGCCCGATGTGAGCAGCCCCGCTCCCTGTACACTGTTGGGTGACCAGATTTGGCCCGTTTCTCATTTTTTTTTTGAAAGAATGAATTTCCTATTTATTCCAGAGTTGGCAGTTTTACAGAATAACCCCTAAGCGCCATGCATATTGTAACTCTCAAACCGTGCATCACATGTAAATAACTTATATATGAAAAATGGTTAGAATTTTGTGTAGATTCATAATATCCAACTTTCATCCATGTTTAAAATGGTGTTTGCACATATTTTGCCTATTACCTTGTTAAAATGCTTTATTTCATAACTTAATAACCGTAGCTCCAAACCTAACAAACTTTATATGTAAATGGGGTAGAAAAATGCCTAGTTTAACATGGTGGCATCAATTTGCATGTTTGATAACTCTAAAATTGTGTTTAGGGCAGAACAGTACCAAACCTAAAATATGCACATGAGGAGTTTCCAGACTTGTTGTTTGTTGTCCCGGCCTCATTTAAACTTGCCTAGATAGGTAGTTTTCATATGCTTCAACCCCTTGCAATGTTAATCAACATTTAATATTGTTGGGTACATAAACGAGATCTAACTAAATAACTTGAATGTGGTGTTCTGTCAATATGCAACTCGTTGCATATTGAGCTCCACTTAATTTGTAGTTTTGTTTGTGCACTTTGCCATGCCATGCCTCTTTAAACCGGGCATGCATCATACTTGGTTGTGCATCATGCCATGTTTATGTGATGGTTGTTTACTATGTTGCTTGCTTCTTTCCGGGTTGCCTCTCTCGTTAGCTTCAGTTTCGTTCCGGAGTTGTGAGGATCCGTTCAACTTCGTCCATTTGTATTCTTCATGGATTCGTTCTTCTTCCTTGCGGGATCTCAGGCAAGATGACCATACCCTCAAAATCACTTCTATATTTGCTTGCTAGTTGTTCGCTCTATTGCTATGCCGCGATACCTACCACTTGCTATATCATGCCTCCCATATTGCCATGTCAAGCATCTAACCCACCTTATCCTAGCAAACCGTTGTTTGGCTATGTTACCGCTTTTGCTCAGCCCTCTTATAGCGTTGTTAGTTGTGAGTGAAGATGAAGTTTGTTCCATGTTTGGAACATGGATATGTTGGGATATCACAATATCTCTTATTTTAATTAATGCATCTATATACTTGGTAAAGGGTGGAAGGCTCGGCCTTATGCCTGGTGTTTTGTTCCACTCTTGCCACCCTAGTTTCCGTCGTACCGGTGTTATGTTCCTTGATTTTGCGTTCCTTGCATGGTTGGGTGTTATGGGGACCCCTTGACAGTTCGCTTTGAATAAAACTCCTCCAGCAAGGCCCAACCTTGGTTTTTACCATTTGCCTCACCACCACCTACCCTTCCCTCTGGTCGGCCAACCCGAGGGTCATCTTTATTTTAACCCCCCCAAGCAGTGCTTATCTAAGTGTTGTTCCGAACCGGGCAGCCTGCGGGGCCACCTCGGGGCCAGTCGAGGGCTGGTTTTACTTGTAGCTTGACCTATACGGTGTCGCCCTGAGAACGAGATATGTGCAGCTCCAATCGGGATTGTCGGCACATCGGGCGGCTTTGCTGCTCTTGTTTTACCATTGTCGAAATGTCTTGTAACCGGGATTCTGAGTCTAATCGGGTCTTCCTGGGAGAAGGAATATCCTTCGTTGACCGTGAGAGCTTGTGATGGGCTAAGTTGGGACACCCCTGTAGGGTTTGGACTTTCGAAAGCCGTGCCCGCGGTTATGGGCAGATGGGAATTTGTTAATGTCCGGTTGTAGAGAACTTGACACTTAACTTAATTAAAATGAATGAACCGCGTGTGTAGCCGTGATGGCCTCTTCTCGGCAGAGTCCGGGAAGTGAACACGGTTCTTGTGTTATGTTTGAACGTAAGTAGTTTAGGATCACTTCTAGTTCATGACCGTTGCATTGCTTCTCTTCTGGCTCTTATGTGCGTAAGTTAGCCACCATATATGCTTAGTGCTTGTTGCAGCTCCACCTCACTACCCTTTCCTACCCATAAGCTTAAATAGTCTTGATCTCGCGGGTGTGAGATTGTTAAGTCCTCGTGACTCACAGATCCAAACAGTTGTAGGTGCCGATGATACCAGTGCAGGTGACGCAACCGAGCTCAAGCGGGAGCCCGAGGAAGCTCGTGTCCGTTGTGTTGTTTTGTTTCCAGTTGATCAGCAGTGGAGCCCAGTTGGGACGATCGGGGATCTAGCATTTGGGGTTGTCTTCTTTTACTTTTGTTCCGTAGTCGGACCTTGATTGTATTCTGGATGATGTATGTTTAACTTGTATTTGTGTGAAGTGGCGATTGTAAGCCAATTCTTTATCCCTTTCTTATTCAGTACATGGGATTGTGTGAATATTACCCCTCTTGCGACAAACCTACCATACGGCTATGCCTCTAAGTCGTGCCCCGACACGTGGGAGATATAGCCGCATTGTGGGTGTTACAAGTTGGTATCAGATCCTTCCTCGACTTAGGAGCCCCCTGCTTGATCGAATCGCTGACGTTGTTGAGTCTAGAACAAAATGTTTTCAGTCTTAGGATTATATATATCGGAGAGTAGGATTCTTTTTACTCCTCAGTCCCTTCGTAGCTCTGGTGAGGCCTCTTGACATAGAGTTTTGACTCTTCTCTCCTCAAATTTCACGAATTTTTTTTAGGATCACGCGGGTATCTTGGAATCGTTCCGATAGTCTTGTGACGAGAACATTGTTCTTGGTGCCTCCTGACATCTAGGGGTTGTGGCAGTGTCCCAGGGAGTTGAGCTCCGAGGTGTTGTCATCACAATTTTATCGTTGCAGTTCTGGAATACCTGAGTTTCGCCGACATCAAAAATCTCTTTTATGAAGTTGTTGGTGAGATAACCTCGACGCCACCCAGTACTGGGGTGGGAGTTCAGGAGTATTGCCATAACTCGTATAACGGATGCTTTTCGAAGGTTGAGGTAAATGATTTCTGAAGGTTTCTTGGTTATGTGTTGAAGGATGGATACAGCTGGATGTAGGTATTGTTAGTTTGGGTGACATATTATGCTTCCCTGTATCCCCAACACCTGATTGCATAACCAGAAAGTTTCGGGAGTTTATAAGTGGGAATTCAAGTAGCTCCTAGAATATCTTTCCAACGGACACATGATACGATATGGGATCTATCATATGTATGTTTCCATCTTATCTTGCAAGCCAATCCTTTGTTTTGTTTTGAGTTGTGATATTTGAGTTGCTTCGAAGTCAACTGTTGATTCCATACCTTTCCTAAACGGTGTTCTCATATTTCTATGTGAATACTAATCCTTCATGATAATCGAGATTGTCACGTCAATCCTTTTCAACCGATGTCTTTCTCTTCAAGTGGATCCGCTCTTTTCAACATTCGCAAGATCACCTCTTAGTTTTCCCAACGGTGTTTGTTTTATCCGTACCAAGTTGTCTTTGTTTTTTCTGCCCTCCCACCCTTGTTTCTTCAAGGACTCGGATTACTTAATCAAGTATCCATTTTATTGACGGGAAGTCTCTCCATTCTTTTCCGTCAATATTCTTATCTGGTGATTCTCAGGAAGATACTAAGGAAGCCTCAAGTTCGTCACTCTTCCCTCATTTTCTTCTCCGGTGGATTCAAGTCAAGCTTTGTCAATCATGTCCTTTCCTTGTTTCAAATGTTATCTCATACCGGTGCACCTATTAATCGCTCACCTCTCTCTATTCATATCCGAAGTGCCGAAGATATCTCGAAGATTCGTGTTTGCACTCTGCATTCGTTCAAGCTATTTCGAGGTTGTTATCTCATTCAAGTCATTTAGTTCAACTGGCGCAATCTCTCTTTGAAATCTTTTCAACGGTGTTTCTCTTGAGTGGGGCCTAACCCACAGGTCTTTTCCCAGGATCTTACCTGACTCTTCTAATTTTCCGGAGTTATTCTCAAATTCATTTCAAAGTTTGACGTAAGAATGAATTATCATCAGTCATATGTATTTCTCCAAGATCTTTCAAATTCTTTCATCGTTGGTTCAACCTTTCTAATTTTCATCTCGAAGTATCTCAACAATTCATGGTGGTGTTTCTCATCATCATTCTCAACATTTGAAGACCGAAGAAGTGTTTTCCTCTAAATCTTGGTTCATTCTCTCAAAGACTCGTGGTTCTAGCTTCATGCCATCCTCTCATAATTGTTTTCGTTTGTAAGAATTCTTTTCACCCATCCGGAGCATTTCATGAGTTGTTTCCATTTTTTTCCTCTGAAGGCCATCTTTTCAAATATTATTCATTCCAGCTTTCAGATATCGTTATCCAAATCTAACCGGTGGATCGTTCAAGTGTTCTCTAATCAGCTCGTGATCTCTTCGTTCTCTTGTATCAAATCCCCTCAAGTATCTTCATTCATTTTCCAAGTCTTCCCAGTGAATTGTGCCTTTTCTACTTTCATTTTCAATTCTTACGATGGTTTGTTCAAGATTCATCTTCCTATGTTCTCATATCAATTCATTCGCTGTTTCCGAATCCCACCGGTGGTTCCATCAAGACCTTATTCAAGTTTGCGCTATATCTCTCTTAATCCTTTCTAAGAGAATAAGTAGTATGCCAAATCCGTTGCTTGTCATCAATTTAAATTGGTGAAGGATACGCATAACATAATTCTTATTCTTGTTTCATCCAAGTGATCTAGTTTCTTCTTTCCAGAGTTCTTCATCATGTCACATTTCTCGATTCGAGATGCTTCATCTTTTCTTGTCCGGAGTTCCAAGTTTTTCCGCATTATCTCGTCGCGAAGCTCCATCTAATCATTCCAAGGATTCACCTTGTGTTTTCAACTTCTCTTTCTTTTTATCATCCTTTTATTGCCGGAGTTCTTCATGGAGGCTCAACATGGTGGCTCATCAAGGATTCTTTTCATTCTTCAATTGTTCTTCAAGATTTCTCTCGAAGTCATGACCCGCCAAGCTTTTCTCAAAATTTAACATGGTGTTCAACACATGTTTTGTTTTGTGGAGTCCAAGCATTCTTCTTCTTGCATTCCAAAGTGCAATTCTTTATACCTTATGATTTGAGGTGGTGTTATGTCATTGTTGATAATTTCCCTTCGTGTTTCATGATTCACAAGTTTTCAAGAGTGACATATCTAAATCCATCATTTTCTCTTCGCTCAACACATCTTTTCAACCAATCTACCTCTTCATTGGAGTTATCTTGGGTTATATTTCACCTAAAGCTTTCCCTAAGGATTTTGCTATTTATGGTGCTTATAAATGACACAAGTTCTTTATTTATCCTCCTGGTGAAATAAGTTCTCGTCTCCTTGTTGATATCAATCCAATCTATAGTTTCCGTTTGTGGCAGAATTTCACCTCATAGTTTTGAGTTGTTCTCCATAAGCCCACTATAAACTTATTCATTTCGTTGTTCAACAACTGCGTTTTTAACTTCTTGGAAGGGTGCTTTCCTATTTCATTGGTGGTACAAGTTGATTTTTTTCTTCTCTATTCTTTCATTCCAATGATCTAGTTTCTATTCTCTTGTTTTGGAGGCATTGTGATGTTGCTCTCTTCACTCATCATCTCAAATTGTGAGGATCGTGTTCTTCTCGTGCTTATCCATTTAACCGGAGTGTTGTGCCCTCTGCTCAAGTTCTTTTCATCTTATTAAGTTTCGTATCACTTTTCAACCAGAGTGTTGCCCGAATTTGTTCTTCCTTGTTCCTCTTTCCTAATGGAGTGTTTTCAACTTCGATCATCTCCGTTGTATTCTTTCTTTCAAGTTGTTCAACCTTTCAAGGTTTTTTGGTTTCACTCATTTGTCAAAGAAGCAACTTAGTTTTACCTCTCCTCTTCCTCTTCCATTTCTCTCCGGTGCCATCCTAGATCTCAGGACGAGATCCTCTCATAGTGGTGGAGTGTTGTAACGCCCGGAGACCGATGCGCCAGGTGTCTCCCAGTTTTTCGCCGTCGTTGCCATGTATGTCGCTTGCGTGTTGCATCTTGTCATGTCATCATGTGCATTGCATCATCATGTTTTCAAAACTTGCATCCATCCCGGCCTCCCTGTTCCTTCTGTTGTCCATTCTGAGCCCAGACACACTCGCACGCGCCCGCGGCATGTCCGGAATAGTATTTTTATAAGTGGCCGGAAAATGTTCTCGGAATGGGTTGAAAGTTGGCATGCGGTGTTTTTATGTTGTCAATAGGTCTCCTGCCAAGTTTCATCGCATTCGGAGTCTGTTTGATGCCCCAACGAATAACTATAGCGGCACCACTGCCGGTCTAACGTCGGACATTTTCGGTCTCCGGAAAAGGTTGCCAGGTTGCTTTCCCCCTCTCTCTTCTCAGTCCAACCGTACACTTGACCTTGTCCGTCTAACCCTCTCTGCACAGTGCATCGACCCCCTCGCGCGTCCGAAAACTTCTCCGAACCCGATCCGGACAGTCGTCACCGATGGGTCCGGATCATACCCTAACATCTACAAAACATCACCGTTTTCTTATTTGGACTCCCTAGACTCTTTTTCTCGACCGTCCAATTTCGATCGGAGGGTCCAAACCTACTCCTTTTGTCCCTATAAATAGACCACCTCTTTCCAAATCAGACCAAAACCTAATTTCTAGGGATCCACCCCTGTTCAATCGCCGCCGCCACCAGTCAACCACCCCTCTTCTTCCTCGGGATCCCTCCCGATCCACTCACCTGCTCTCTCGAATCCCCATCCATCCGATCCAAATTCTTCGAGCAACCCACTCCCTCCATCGATCCACCACAGGAGGGTGATTGCTCCCCTGCCTCCCACGATCCCTGCTCATCCCGAGCACCGGCCGTGCCCGACCTCGACCTCCAGTCCAGCCCTCTGTGCCCCGCCTCTTCTACTACTCCGTGCCGCTGCCTCGTCAGCTCCGCTGCTGATGACCAGGGCCAGCAGGCTGTCGTCCCTCTCCGCCTTCTCCTTCCTTCCCTCCTCACGCTGCTCCTCCCTGACCGTGCCTCCCTCGTCTCGTCGTTCCTCGCAGGGAGCCATGACTGCCGCCCCGGAGCAGCAGTAGAACCATCAGAAACCCCTTGTCGGCTACAGCCAACGGCGTCACCGCCGCGTCGCATGGTAACTGTGACCCTCCAGCTGCCCGCCACGGCCTTCGTCATGCCCATAAGCTTCGCCTGCACCTCACCTCCCCGACATGAACTGGCCCGATCCGGCCATCTCCGGTGGCCTCCTCCTCGTCGCGGCCTAGGAACCGAACAGCGTCGCTGCCTCCCCTGCCGACTTGAATCCACCGGATCCAGTGACTCTTGCCGCCGCCAAGAACCTCGCCGAAGAACGACGTTCCGTCCTTGGACCCGCTCGTTTCAGCCGCCGCTGCTGCTCTGAACCTCGCGCCCCCGCTGCTGACTGCTTCGTTTCAGTCGAGAACGAGTGCTCCCTCGTCGTCGCGTTGACCGCAGAAGACCCGCACCTGGGCCGTGTCTCACGCGAGGTCCACCAACCGGCCCAGCTGCCAAGCCCAGTGGCGCCCGGCCTGCCAAGCCTCTTCCCCGACTGGGCCTCAACCCGATGTGAGCAGCCCCGCTCCCTATGCACTGTTGGGCTGACCAAATTTGGCCCGTTTCACATTTTTTTGACAGAATGAATTTCCTATTTATCCTAGAGTTGGCAGTTTTACAGAATAACACCTAAGCGCCATGCATATTGTAACTCTCAAACCGTGCATCACATGTAAATAACTTATATATGAAAAATGGTTAGAATTTTGTGTAGATTCATAATATCCAACTGTCATCCATGTTTAAAATGTTTAAAATGATGTTTGCACATATTTTTCCTATTACCTTGTTAAAATGCTTTATTTCATAACTTAATAACCGTAGCTCCAAACCTAACAAACTTTATATGTAAATGGGGTAGAAAAATGCCTAGTTTAACATGGTGGCATCACTTTGCATGTTTGATAACTCTAAAATTGTGTTTAGGGCAGAACAGTACCAAACCTAAAATATGCACATGAGGAGTTTCCGGACTTGTTGTTTGTTGTTCCGGCCACATTTAAACTTGCCTAGATAGGTAGTTTTCATATGCTTCAACCCCTTGCCAATTTTAATCAACATTTAATATTTTTGGGTACATAAACGAGATCGAACTGAATAACTTGAATGAGGTCTTCTGTCAATATGCAACTCGTTGCATATTGAGCCCCACTTAATTTGTAGTTTTGTTTGTGCACTTTGCCATGACATGCCTCTTTAAACCAGACATGCATCATACTTGGTTGTGCATCATGCCATGTTTATGTGATGGTTGTTTACTATGTTGCTTGCTTCTTTCCGGGTTGCCTCTCTCTTTAGCTTCGGTTTCGTTCCAGAGTTGTGAGGATCCGTTCGACTTCATCCGTTTGTCTCTTCATGGACTCGTTCTTCTTCCTTGCAGGATCTCAGGCAAGATGACCATACCCTCGAAATCACTTCTATCTTTGCTTGCTAGTTGTTCGCTCTATTGCTATGCTGCTATACCTACCACTTGCTATATCATGCCTCCCATATTGCCATGTCAAGCCTCTAACCCACCTTATCCTAGCAAACCGTTGTTTGGCTATGTTACCGCTTTTGCTCAGCCCCTCTTATAGCGTTGTTAGTTGCAGGTGAAGCTGAAGTTTGTTCCATGTTTGGAACATGGATATGTTGGGATATCACAATATCTCTTATTTTAATAAATGCATCTATATACTTGGTAAAGGGTGGAAGGCTCGGCCTTATGCCTGGTGTTTTGTTCCACTCTTGCCGCCCTAGTTTTCGTCATACCAGTGTTATGTTCCTTGATTTTGCGTTCCTTACACGGTTGGGTGTTATGGGGACCCCTTGACAGTTCGCTTTGAATAAAACTCCTCCAGCAAGGCCCAACCTTGGTTTTTACCATTTGCCTCACCACCACCTACCCTTCCCTCGGGTCGGCCAACCCAAGGGTCATCTTTCTTTTAACCCCCCCGGGCCAGTGCTTGTCTAAGTGTTGGTGCGAACCGGGCAGCCTGCGGGGCCACCTCGGGGCAACTCGAGGGCTGGTTTTACTCGTAGCTTGACCTATCCGATGTTTCCCTAAGAACGAGATATGTGCAGCTCCTATCGGGATTGTCGGCACATCAGGCGGCTTTGCTGGTCTTGTTTTACCATTGTCGAAATGTCTTGTAACCGGGACTCCGAGTCTGATCGGGTCTTCCTGGGAGAAGGAATATCCTTCGTTGACCGTGAGAGCTTGTGATGGGCTAAGTTGGGACACCCCTTCAGGGTTTGGACTTTCGAAAGCCGTGCCCATGGTTATGGTCAGATGGGAATTTGTTAATGTCCAGTTGTGGAGAACTTGACACTTAATTAAAATGAATCAACTGCGTGTGTAGCCGTGATGGTCTCTTTTCGGCGGAGTCCGGGAAGTGAACACGGTTCTTGTGTTATGTTTGAACGTAAGTTGTTTAGGATCACTTCTAGTTCACGACCGTTGCATTGCTTCTCTTCTCGCTCTTATTTGCGTAAGTTAGGCACCATATATGCTTAGTGCTTGTTGCAGCTCCACCTCACTACCCTTTCCTACTCATAAGCTTAAATAGTCTTGATCTCGCGGGTGTGAGATTGCTGAGTCCTCGTGACTCACAGATACTTCCAAACAGTTGCAGGTGTCGATGATACCAGTGTAGGTGACGCAACCAAGCTCAAGCGAGAGCCCAAGGAAGCTCGTGTTCGTTGTGTTGTTTCGTTTCCAGTTGATCAGTGGTGGAGCCTGATACGTCTCCAACGTATCTATAATTTTTGATTGCTCCATGCTATATTATCTATTGTTTTGGACATTATTGGGCTTTATTATCCACTTTTATATTATTTTTGGGACTAACCTATTAACCGAAGGCCCAGCCCAGAATTGTTGTTTTTTGCCTGTTTAAAGGTTTCGATGAAAAGGAATATCAAACGGAGTCCAAACGGAATGAAACCTTCGAGAACGTGATTTTCTCACCGAATACAACTCAGGAGACTTGGACCCTATGCCAAGCCAATTAATAGGAGGCCACGAGGTAGGGGGTCATGACCCACAAGTATAGGGGATCTATCGTAGTCCTTTCGATAAGTAAGAGTGTCGAACCAAACGAGGAGCAGAAGGAAATGATAAGCGGTTTTCAGCAAGGTATTCTCTGCAAGTACTGAAATAAGTGGTAACAGATAGTTTTGTGATAAGATAAACTGTAACGAGCAACAAGTAACAAAAGTAAATAAAGTGGAGCAAGATGGCCCAATCCTTTTTGTAGCAAAGGACAAGCCGGAACAAATTCTTATAATAGGAAAAGCGCTCCCGAGGACACAAGGGAATATCGTCAAGCTAGTTTTCATCACGTTCATATGATTCGCCTTCGATACTTTGATAATTTGATATGTGGGTGGACCGGTGCTTGGGTGCTGTTCTTACTTGAACAAGCATCCCACTTATGATTAACCTCTATTGCAAGCATCCGCAACTACAACAAAAGTATTAAGGTAAACCTAACCATAGCATGAAACATATGGATCCAAATCAGCCCCTTACGAAGCAACGCATAAACTAGGGTTTAAGCTTCTGTCACTCTAGCAACCCATCATCTACTTATTACTTACCAATGACTCCCTCTAGGCCCAAATAATGGTGAAGTGTTATGTAGTCGACGTTCACATAACACCACTAGAGGCTAGACAACATACATCTTATCAAAATATCAAACGAATACCAAATTCACATGACTACTCATAGCAAGACTTCTCCCTTGTCCTCAGGAACGAACGTAATTACTCATAAAGCATATTCATGTTCATAATCAGAGGGGTAATAATATGCATATAGGATCTGAACATATGATCTTCCACCAATTAAACCAACTAGCATCAACTACAAGGAGTAATCAACACTACTAGCAACCTACTAGCACCAATCCCGGACTTTGAGACAAGAATTGGATACAAGAGATGAACTAGGGTTTGGAGATGAGATGGTGCTGGTGAAGATGTTGATGGAGATTTCCCTCTCCCGATGAGAGGAGCGTTGGTGATGATGATGGTGATGATTTCCCCCTCCCAGAGAGAAGTATCCCCGGCAGAACAGCTCTGCCAGAGCTCTAGATTGGATCCGCCAAGGTTCCGCCTCGTGGCGGCGGAGTCTCGTCCCGAAAAGTTCCTTCTTATTTTTTCTCATCGAAAGACTTCATATAGGAGAAGATGGGCATCGGAGAGCCACCAGGGGGCCCACGAGGTAGGGGCGCGCCCTAGGGGGCGCGCCCCCACCCTTGTGAGCAGGGTGTGGGCCCCCTGGCCTTCATCTTTGGCGAGGATTTTTCTTTATTTATTTTAAGACGTTTCATGGAGTTTCAGGACTTTTGGAGGTGCGCAGAAGAATAGGTCTCTAATATTTGCTCCTTTTCTAGCCCAGAATTCCAACTGCAGGCATTCTCCCTCTTTATGTAAACCTTGTAAAATAAGAGAGAATAGCCATAAGTATTGTGACATAAAGTGAAATAACAGTCCATAATGCGATAAATATCGATATAAAAGCATGATGCAAAATGGACGTATCAACTCCCCCAAGCTTAGACCTCGCTTGTCCTCAAGCGAAAAGCTGATAACAATAAATATGTCCTCATGTTTAGAGGTAGAGGCGTCGATAAAAATAAAATACGGACATGAAGGCATCATGATTATTCTCATAACAGCAACATATATAGATTTTGTCATATGATTTCTTATATTCACGTGATGATCTATTCACAATGAAAAAGTATAAATCATAAACCTTATTGGGCTCCGACAAACTATAATCTCAGTAATTGAAGCAATTGCAATTTATCATAACATTGGAAAGAGTCTATGTCAGAGCTGAAAAGCAAGTCCACATACTCAACTATCATTTAGTCCTCCATAATTGCTAACACTCACGCGATACTTGTGGTTACGGAGTTTTAATCGGACACAGAGAAAGATAGGGGCTTATAGTTTTGCCCCACAACCTTTTACCTTAAGGGTAATGTCAACAATAATGGTTCATGCTCCCCTACATCCAATTAGATATATATATATATATATATATATATATATATATATATATCATGTTCTTTCCAACATGCTGAGCTTGCCAAAGGATAAAGTGAAAAAGAAAAGGTGAAGATCACCATGACTCTTGCATAAGGTAGAAGATAATAATAAAGGATAGGCCCTTCGCAGAGGGAAGCAGAGGTTGCCATGCGCTTTTATGGTTGGATATATAAAATCTCAATGCGAAAGAACGTCACTTTATATTGCCCCTTGTGATATGAACCTTTATTATGCAGTCCATCGCGTTTATTACTTCCACATCACAAGATCGTATAAAGCTTATTTCTCCCACACCAATCAATCATACATATTTAGAGCAATTTTTATTGCTTTACACCGATGACAACTTACTTGAAGGATCTTACTCAATCCATAGGTAGATATGGTGGACTCTCATGGCAAAACTGGTTTAGGGATTTTGGAAGCACAAGTAGTATTTCTACTTAGTGCTGAGAATTTGGCTAGCATGAGGGGGAAAGGCAAGCTCAACGATGACAACTTACTTGAAGGATCTTACTCAATCCATAGGTAGATATGGTGGACTCTCATGGCAAAACTGGTTTAGGGATTTTGGAAGCACAAGTAGTATTTCTACTTAGTGCTGAGAATTTGGCTAGCATGAGGGGGAAAGGCAAGCTCAACAAGTTAGAGGATCCATGACAACATACTTTATCTCAGATATAAGAAAGACATAACTCATTATGTTGTCTTCCTTGTCCAACATCAACTCTTTAGCATGTCATATTTTAATGAGTGCTCCCAATCATAAAAGATGTCAATGATAATATATCTATACGTGAAAACCTCTCTTTCCTTATTACTTCCTATTAATTGCAACAATGACCAAAGCTATGTCTGCCAACTCCCAACAACTTTTAATCATCATACTCTTTCTATGTGAAGTCATTACTCTCAATAAGATCAATATGAACTTTTTGTTTCTTTTTATTCTTTTTCTCTTTTCTTTTATTCACCCAAGATCATGGCAAAACAATCAAGCCCTTGACTCAACACTAATCTTTATTGTATATAGCTCATGGACTCGATTGCATAGAGAGATCATAAAGCAAAACTCAAAACTAGATCATGCCATAAACTTTATTCTACTAGATCAAGATACTACTAATAGGATCGAACTAAGAAAAACGGTAAAGATAAGAGTTGTGATTGTGATACGATACCGGGGCACCTCCCCCAAGCTTGGCAGTTGCTAAGGGGAGTGCCCATACCCATGTGATTATATCTCCTTTGTCGGTGAAGAATGTGGTGGTGATGTTGTCTTAGTTGATGGCTTAGGCTTCTCCCTTAATTTGCGCTTGAGGACGGCATTTTGATCCCTCAGATCATCAATCTCCCACTCCAGGGTTAATATCTTTTTGCATAGGTCCTGCATATTTTCCTGCAAGAGACGAAAAGGGATAAACTCAAACTTGGGTTTCTTTACCCTATCAGGGAGACTTGACCTTTTGAACTCCACGTGCATGTCCCCAAGTTGAGGTAATGGTGCTTCATCTTCATCTGAGCTCGTCTCCTCCTTCCCCTTGGGTTCATAGTCCTCTTCTTCCTCCGTGGTCCATCCATCGTGTTCCACATCTCCATAGACCTTTGGATTTGCTAAGTAATCATCCACATAGCTTTCTCCTTCCGAATCCTGGGAAGACATGTTGATTTAATCTGCAACGGGACAGCTTGAAACGAAAACAGAGGATAATTGCGTGATATGGGAGTCAAAACCTTCGGGAGAATATATAGTGAATTTTTACCGACCAAAATACGTATCATGTAAGAAAACGGAGTCCGGAAGGCACATGAGGTGCTCACGAGGTAGGGGGCGCGCCCACCACCCTCGTGGGGCCCCCGTGTCCTTCCCGGACTGCTACTTATTTTTCTATATTTCTAAATATTCTAAAACGGAGAAATATTGCCTTAAAAATTGTTTTGGAGTCGGTTTACTTACCGTACAACATACCTATTCCTTTTCGGAGTCTGAAACGTTCCGGAAAGTGTCTCTTATGTATTCCTCCGGGGTTACAGTTTCAATGATATTGGTTTCAATATTTATGGGATTACCTGAGATATAATGTTTAATTCTTTGACCATTTACCACCTTCGGATTTGTGCCCTCGAAGTTGTTGATTTTTATGGCACCGGAACGATAGACCTCTTCGATAACGTAGGGGCCTTCCCATTTAGAAAGAAGTTTGCCTGCAAAAAATCTTAAATGAGAGTTGTATAGCAATACATAATCACCTACATTAAACTCACGTTTTTGTATCCTTTTGTCATGCCATCTTTTAACTTTTTCTTTAAACAACTTGGCATTTTCATAAGCTTAGGTTCTCCATTCATCAAGTGAGCAAATATCAAATAACCTCTTCTCACCGGCAAATTTAAAACCATAGTTGAGCTCTTTAATAGCCCAATATGCCTTATGTTCTAGTTCGAGAGGTAAGTGACATGCTTTTCCATGAACCATTTTATACGGAGACATACCCATAAGATTTTTATATGCAGTTCTATAAGCCCATAATGCATCATCAAGTTTCTTAGACCAATTCTTTCTAGACCTATTAACAGTCTTTTGCAAAATTAATTTGAGCTCTCTATTTCTCAACTCTACTTGACCACTAGACTATGGGTGATAAGGAGATGCAATTCTATGATTAACATCATATTTAGCAAGCATTTTACGGAAAGCACCATGAATAAAGTGTGAACCACCGTCAGTCATTAAATATCTAGGGACTCCAAACCTCGGAAAAATAACTTCTTTAAGCATTTTAATAGAAGTGTTATGATCAGCACTACTAGTTGGAATAGCTTCTACCACTTAGTAACGTAATCAACAGCAACTAAAATATGTGTATATCCATTAGAGGCAGGAAAAGGTCCCATATAATCAAAGCCCCAAACATCAAACGGTTCAATAAAAAGTGAATAATTCATAGGCATTTCTTGACGTCTACTAATATTACCAATTCTTTGACATTCATCATAAGATAAGACAAACTTACGGGCATCCTTGAAGAGAGTAGGCCAATAAAAACCAGAATGCAATACCTTATGTGCAGTTCTATCTCCAGCGTGGTGTCCTCCATAAGACTCAGAATGACACTTGCGAAGGATCTGTTCCTATTCATGCTCAGGTACACAATGTCTAATAACACCATCTACTCCTTCTTTATAAAGATGTGGGTCATCCCAAAAGTAATGTCTCAAATCATAGAAGAACTTTTTCTTTTGTTGGTATGTGAAGCTAGGTGGTATAAACTTAGCAACAATATAATTAGCATAATCAGCATACCATGGAGTACTACGAGAAGTACTTATAACATTTAATTGTTCATCAGGAAAGCTATCATTAATAGGTAGTGGGTCATCAAGAATATTTTCTAACCTAGACAAGTTGTCTACAACAGGGTTCTCAGCTCCCTTTCTATCAACCATATGCAAATCAAATTCTTGTAGCAAGAGAACCCATCTAATAAGTCTAGGTTTAGCATTTTTCTTTTCCATAAGATATTTAATAGCAGCATGATCAGTTTGGATAGTTACTTTAGAATCAACAATATAAGATCTGAACTTATCACAAGCAAATACAACTGCTAAAAGCTCTTTTTCAGTAGTAGCATAATTTCGTTGAGCATTGTCTAGAGTCTTACTAGCATAATGAATAACATTTAATTTCTTATCAACTCTTTGCCCTAGAACAGAACCTACAGCATAATCACTAGCATCACACATAATTTCAAAGGGTAAATTCCAATCAGGTGGCTGAACAACAGGTGCAGAGACTAATGCTTTCTTAAGTATTTCAAATGCTTATACACAATCATCATCAAAGACATATGGTATATCTTTTTGCAATAAATTAGTCAGAGGCCAAGAAATTTTTGAGAAGTTCTTAATGAACCTCCTATAAAATCCGGCGTGACCAAGGAAACTTCTTATACCTTTGATGTCCTTGGGACATGGCATCTTTTCAATAGCATCAACCTTGGCTTTATCAACTTCAATACCTCTTTTAGAAACTTTGTGCCCCAGGACAATACCTTCATTAACCATAAAGTGGCACTTTTCCCAATTCAAGACAAGATTAGTTTCTTCACATCTCTGCAAAACTGGATCAAGATTTCTCAAGCAATCATCAAAAGAGGAACCATAGACAGAAAAGTCGTCCATGATAACCTCGCAAATCTTTTCACAAAAGTCAGAGAATATAGCCATCATGCATCTTTTAAAGGTAGCAGGTGCATTACATAAACCAAAAGGCATACGTCTATAAGCAAAAGTACCAAAAGGGCATGTAAAAGTAGTCTTTGATTGATCTCTAGCCGACACAGGTATTTGAGAGAAACCAGAATAACCGTCTAGAAAGCAATAGTGTGTATGTTTGCATAATCTTTCTAGCATTTGATCAATAAAAGGTAAGGGGTAATGATCTTTTTAGCAGCTTTATTTAATTTTCGAAAATCAATTACCATCCTATAATCTGTGATAATTCTTTGTGGAATCAACTCATCTTTATCATTTGGAACAACAGTAATACCTCCCTTCTTAGGGACACAATGGATAGGACTTACCCACTCACTATCAGCAATGGGATAGATTATACCTGCCTCCAGAAGCTTTAGTATTTCTTTTCTTACCACTTCTTTCATTTTAGGATTCAGACGTCGTTGAGGATCACGAACTGGTTTGGCATCTGCTTCCAGATTTATTTTATGTTGCCATAGAGTGGGACTAATGCCCTTAAGATCATCAAGAGTATATCCAATAGCAGCATGATGCTTCTTCAGAGTTTTCAATAATCTTTCTTCTTCATGCTCTGAAAGGTTAGCACTAATAATAACAGGATATATCTTCTTTTCATCAAGATAAGCATATTTAAGATTATCAGGCAAAGGTTTAAGCTCAAACACGGGATCACTCTTGGGTGGAGGAGGATCCCCTAAGATTTCAATAGGCAAGTTGTGATGCAGAATAGGTTCTTGATTAAAGAATACTTCATCTATTTCCCTTCTTTCATTCATGAACATATCATTTTCATGGTCTAGCAAATAGTGTTCTAAAGGATCACTAGGAGGTACGGCAATAGAAGCAAGACCAATAATTTCATCCTTACTAGGTAATTCTTCCTCACAATGTTGTTTACTAAATTTAGAGAAATTAAACTCATGAACCATATCATCCAAGCCAACAGTAACAACATTCTTTGTGCAATCTATGGTAGCATTGACAGTATTTAAGAAGGGTCTACCAAATATAATGGGACAAAAGCTATCTTGTGGAGAAGTAAGAACAAGAAAATCAGCAGGATATTTAGTTTTCCCACACAAGACTTCAACATCTCTAACAATTCCCATCGCTGAAATAGTATCTCTATTGGCAATTTTAATTGTGACATCAATATCTTCTAACTCAGCAGGTGCAATTTCATTCTTAATTTCTTCATACAAGTCATAAGGTATAACACTAGCACTAGCACCCATATCACATAAGCCATGATAACAATGATCTCCTATTTTAACAAAAATAACAGGCACGCCTACCACATGTCTATGTTTATCTTTATCACAAGGCTTAGAAATTCTAGCAGTTTCACCATCGAACTGAATAACATGCCCATCTATATTATGAGACAAGAGATCTTTAACAATAGCAATATTAGGTTCTACTTTAACTTGCTCAGGAGGTGTATAAGTTCTAATATTGCTTTTATGAACAACAGTTGAAGCTTTAGCATGATCCTTTATTCTAACAGGGAAAGGTGGTTTCTCAGTATAAGAAGTAGGAACAATAGGATCATTATAAGTGAAAGTCTTTTCTTAAACTTTAATAGGTGCAGCTACTTTTACTTCTATGGGAGGATGATATTTAAACCACTTCTCCTTAGGGAGATCAACATAAGTAGCAAAAGATTCACAGAAAGAAGCTACTATCTCAGAGTCAAGTCCATATTTAGTGCTAAACTTACGGAAAATATCGGTATCCATCAAAGATTTAACACAATCAAACTTAGGTGTCATACCGGACTCCTTACCTTCGTCGAGGTCCCAATCTTCAGAGTTGCGTTTAATTCTATCCAATAAATTCCATCGGAATTCAATAGTCTTCATCATAAAAGAGCCAGCACAAGAAGTATCGAGCATGGTGCGATTGTTATCAGAAAGCCGAGCATAAAAACTTTGCATAATTATTTCTCTCGGGAGCTCATGATTGGGGCATGAATATAACATTGATTTAATCCTCCCCCAAGCTTGAGCGATGCTTTCTCCTTCGCGAGGCCAGAAATTGCATATATAATTGCGATCACAATGAACAAGATGCATAGGGTAATACTTTTGATGAAATTCCAGCTTCAATCTTTTATAGTCCCATGATCTCATATCATCACATAGCCTATACCATATCAATGTGTCTCCCTTCAAAGATAAAGGGAAGACCTTCTTCTTAGCAACATCATCAGGTATACCTCCAAGCTTAAATAATCCACAAACTTCATCCACATATATTAAGTGCTCATCAGGATGCTTTGTTCCATCTCCTGTAAAAGGATTAGCTAGCAGTTTTTCTATCATACCCGAAGGATACTCATAAGGAGTTTCATTTACAATAGGTTCAGTAGGTTGAGGAGCAACTCTTTGCTCTACTGGACGGGGTGAAGATACCCCGAACAAGCCCCTCAGAGAATTACTTTCCATAGTAACAAGTAACAGTAAATTTCAGCACACTATATAAATTTTTCCTTACTAAATTCCACCTACCAAAGGTGCTACACTCCCCGGCAACGGCGCCAGAAAAGAGTCTTGATGACCCACAAGTATAGGGGACCTATCGTAGTCCTTTCGATAAGTAAGAGTGTCAAACCCAACGAGGAGCAGAAGGAAATGATAAGCGGTTTTCAGCAAGGTGTTCTCCGCAAGTACTAAAATAAGTGGTAACAGATAGTTTTGGGATAAGATAAATTGTAACGAGTAACAAGTAACAAAAGTAAATAAAGTGCAGCAAGATAGCCCAATCCTTTTTGTACCAAAGGACAAGCCGGAACAAACTCTTATAATAGGAAAAGCGCTCCCGAGGACACATGGGAATATCGTCAAGCTAGTTTTCATCACGTTCATATGATTCGCGTTCGATACTTTGATAATTTGATATGTGGGTGGACCGGTGCTTGGGTGCTGTTCTTACTTGAACAAGCATCCCACTTATGATTAACCTCTATTGCAAGCATCCGCAACTACAACAAAAGTATTAAGGTAAACCTAACCATAGCATGAAACATATGGATCCAAATCATCCCCTTACGAAGCAACGCATAAACTAGGGTTTAAGCTTCTGTTACTCTAGCAACCCATCATCTACTTATTACTTCCCAATGCCTTCCTCTAGTCCCAAATAATGGTGAAGTGTTATGTAGTCGACGTTCACATAACACCACTAGAGGCTAGACAACATACATCTTATCAAAATATCAAATGAATACCAAATTCACATGACTACTCATAGCAAGACTTCTCCCTTGTCCTCAGGAACGAACGTAATTACTCACAAAGCATATTCATGTTCATAATCAGAGGGGTAATAATATGCATATAGGATCTGAACATATGATCTTCCACCAATTAAACCAACTAGCATCAACTACAAGGAGCAATCAACACTACTAGCAACCTACTAGCACCAATCCCGGACTTTGAGACAAGAATTGGATACAAGAGATGAACTAGGGTTTGGAGATGAGATGGTGCTGGTGAAGATGTTGATGGAGATTGCCCTCTCCCGATGAGAGGAGCGTTGGTGATGATGATGCTGATGATTTCCCCCTCCCAGAGGGAAGTATCCCCGGCAGAACAGCTCTGCCGGAGCTGTAGATTGGATCCGCCAAGGTTCCGCCTCGTGGCGGCGGAGTCTCGTCCCGAAAAGTTCCTTCTTATTTTTTCTCATCGAAAGACTTCATATAGGAGAAGATGGGCGTCGGAGAGCCACCAGGGGGCCCAGGAGGTAGGGGGCGCGCCCTGGGGGGTGCGCCCCCCACCCTCGTGAGGAGGGTGTGGGCCCCCTAGCCTTCATATTTGGTGAGGATTTTTCTTTATTTATTTTAAGACGTTCCGTGGAGTTTCAGGACTTTTGGAGTTGCGCATAATAGGTCTCTAATATTTGCTCCTTTCCCAGCCCAGAATTCCAGCTGCCGGCATTCTCCCTCTTTATGTAAACCTTGTAAAATAAGAGAGAATAGCAATAAGTATTGTGACATAAAGTGAAATAACAGTCCATAATGCAATAAATATCGATATAAAAGCATGATGCAAAATGGACGTATCAGGGGGCGCGCCTGCCCCCCCCCCCCAGGCGCGCCCTCCACCCTCGTGGGCCCCCTGTTGCTCCACCGACGTACTTTTTCCTCCTATATATATCCACGTACCCCCAAATGATCAGATACGGAGCCAAAAACCTAATTCCACCGCCGCAACTTTCTTTATCCACGAGATCCCATCTTGGGGCCTATTCGGGAGCTCCGCCGGAGGAGGCATCGATCACGGAGGGCTTCTACATCATCATCCAAGCCCCTCCGATGAAGTGTGAGTAGTTTACTTCAGACCTACGGGTCCATAGTTAGTAGCTAGATGGCTTCTTCTCTCTTTTTGATATCAATACAATGTTCCCCCCCTCTCTCGTGGAGATCTATTCGATGTAATCTTCTTTTTGCAGTGTGTTTGTTGAGACCGATGAATTGTGGATTTATGATCAAGTCTATCTATGAATAATATTTGAATCTTCTCTGAATTCTTTTATGTATGATTGGTTATCTTTGCAAGTCTCTTTGAATTATCAGTTTGGTTTGGCCTACTAGATTGGTTGTTCTTGCCATGGGAGAAGTGCTTAGCTTTGGGTTCGATCTTGCGGTGTCCTTTCCCAGTGACAGAAGGGGCAGCAAGGCACGTATTGTATTGTTGCCATAGAGGATAACAAGATGGGGTTTTTATCATATTGCTTAAGGCGTTACTCTGTTTTTAACTTAATACTCTAGATGCATGCTGGATAGCGGTCGATGAGTGGAGTAATAGTAGTAGATGCAGCCAGGAGTCAGTCTACTTGTCTTGGACGTGATGCCTATATACATGATCATACCTAGATATTCTCATAACTATGCTCAATTCTGTCAATTTCTCAACAGTAATTTGTTCACCCATCATAGAATACTTATGCTCTTGAGAGAAGCCACTAGTGAAACCTGTGGCCCCCGGGTCTCTTTCTCATCATATCAATCTCCATCACTTTATTATTGCTTTTCTTTTTTACTTTTCCTTTTACTTTTCACTTTGCATCTCTATACCAAAAATACCAAAAACATTTTATTTATCATCTCTATCAGATCTCACTTTCGTAAGTGACCGTGAAGGGATTGACAACCCCTAAGCGCATTGGTTGCATTGAGCTATTGTTTTTGTGTAGGTACGAGGGACTTGTGCGTAGCCTCCTACTGGATTGATACCTTGGTTCTCAAAAACTGAGGGAAATACTTACGCTACTTTGCTGCATCATCCTCTCCTCTTCGGGGAAATCCAACGCAGTGCTCAAGAGGTAGCAAGAAGAATTTCCGGCGCCGTTGCCAGGGAGTCTGCGCAAAAGTCAACATACCAAGTACCCATCACAATCCCTATCTCCCGCATTACATTATTTGCCATTTGCCTCTCGTTTTCCTCTCCCCACTTCACTCTTGTCATTTTATTCGCCCTCTCTCTCTCTATCATCCCTCTCTATTTGCCTCTTTTTGCCCGTTTGCTTTTTGTTTGCTTGTGTGTTAGTTTGTTTGCTTGTCGTCATGGCTAGTCTCATATCTTCTCCGTTGTCTCCCGAGAATGAAGTTCTAAATTTTAAACAAAGGGAGGGAGAAAATCTAAAAGATGCTTGGTATAGAATTTGCAATGCTCAAAATAGATCTACCAGGAAGCAATCTACTTCGGTTCTTCTCCGCAATTTTTATGTAGGTGCTAATCCTTGGTATAGATATATCCTTGATACCATTACCGGAGGGAATTTCTTGGGTAGCCATACTTTTGATTCTTATAATGCTATGTTAGATTTATTTGGCTCACCATCTCTTTTGGTTAATGGAACTATGCTAACTTTGGAGCATGTTATGCAAAGACTTGAAATTATTGAAAATAAAATTGCTACTATTGAATTAATTGAAAATCAAGATAAAAAGATCCACAATCAAATTACCCAATATGGATCTAAGGTAGGAATGACTTTGAAAAATATTAAGGAAAAGGAACCCATAGTTAATGAGAAAATAAATGTAGATTCTACTAGAATCGATAAACTTGAGGGTATCATTAGAAACTTGGGAACCATTTTTTCTTCCGTAAAGAATACTCCAAGTCCTCCTACTAAAATTGCCAAGCTTATGTATGTTCCTAAAAATAAGGGTGAATCATCTAGTAAGGAAACTGCAGATCTTAAATCTATAAGTATTCATCCCAATCTTTTTGCTATCATTAAGGAACCAATTGCTACAAATGAATTTTTCCATCTTATGCCTAAGAGTTTGATAATCACTAGAAAGAAAGAAATTCCTAAGGGAGATAGATGCCTAATTGAAGAATTGCCTACCTAAATCTATTCTTGCTTGTTATGCCTAGCTAAGGGCGTTAAACGATAGCGCTTGTTGGGAAGGCAACCCAATTTTTTTTTATTCCTTGATTTTTGCTCATGTTTAGTAATTAATAAATTATTTAGCCTCTGATTTGGTTCTGTTTTTCGTGTTTAATTAGTGTTTGTGCCAAGTAGAACCGTTGGGAAGACTTGGAGAAAGTCTTGTTGAACTTGCTGTAACAAACAGAAACTTTAGCGCTCACGAGAACTGCTGTCATTTTTATTTGGAAAGTGCTATTTAGTTAATTATTTTTGCAGATTATCAATAGATAAATTCCTCACGTCCAGAAATTTATTTTAGAATTTTTGGGGTTCCAGATCTTGCGCTAGCTACAGATTACTACAGACTGTTCTGTTTTTGACAGATTCTGTTTTTCGTGTGTTGTTTGCTTATTTTGATGAATCTATGGCTAGTAAAATAGTTTATGAACCATAGAGAAGTTGGAATACATTAGGTATAACACCCATATAAATAAATAATGAGTTCATTACAGTACCTTGAAGTGGTCTTTTGTTTTCTTTCGCTAACGGAGCTCACGAGATTTTCTACTTTAAGTTTTGTGTTGTGAAGTTTTCAAGTTTTGGGTAAAGATTTGATGGATTATGGAACAAGGAGTGGCAAGAGCCTAAGCTTGGGGATGCCCATGGCACCCCCAAGATAATCTAAGGACACCTAAAAGCCAAAGCTTGGGGATGCCCCGGAAGGCATCCCCTCTTTCGTCTACTTCTATCGGTAACTTTACTTGGAGCTATATTTTTATTCACCACATGATATGTGTTTTGCTTGGAGCGTATTTTATGATTTTAGTCTTTGCTTATTAGTTTACCACAATCATCCTTGCTGTACACACCTTTTGAGAGAGCCATACATAATTTGGAATTTGATAGAATACTCTATGTGCTTCACTTATATCTTTTGAGTTATATAATTTTGCTCTAATACTTCACTTATATCTTTTAGAGCACGGTGGTGGATTTTTTTTATAGAAACTATTGATCTCTCATGCTTCACTTATATTATTTTGAGAGTCTTAATAGCATGGTTATTTGCTTAATAATAAATATGCTTGGTATTCAAGATTTGTAAAACTTTCTTTTGAGTGCGTTGAATACTAAGAAAAAAAATTGATGCTTGATAATTGTTTTGATATATGAGGATGGTGATATTAGAGTCATGCTAGTTGAGTAGTTGTGAATTTGAGAAATGCTTGTGTTAAAGTTTGTGATTCCCGTAGCATGCACGTATGGTGAACCGTTATGTGATGAAGTCGGAGCATGATTTATTTATTGATTGTCTTCCTTATGAGTGGCGGTCGGGGATGAGCGATGGTCTTTTCCTACCAATCTATCCCCCTAGGAGCATGCGCGTAATACTTTGCTTTGATAACTTCTAGATTTTTGCAATAAGTATATGTGTTCTTTATGACTAATGTTGAGTCCATGGATTAGACGCACTTTCCTTCCTTCCACCATTGCTAGCCTCTCTAATACCGCGCACTTTTCGCCGGTATCATAGACCCACCAAATACCTTCCTCAAAACAGCCACCATACCTACCTATCATGGCATTTCCATAGCCATTCCGAGATATATTTCCATGCAACTTTCCACCATTCCGTTCATTATGACACGCTCCATCATTGTCATATTGCTAGCATGATCATGTAGTTGACATCGTATTTGTGGCAAAGCCACCGTTCATAATTCTTTCATACATGTCACTCTTGATTCATTGCATATCCAGGTACACCGCCGGAGGCATTCATATAGAGTCATATTTTGTTCTAAGTATTGAGTTGTAATTGTTGAGTTGTAAGAAAAATAAAAAGTGTGATGATCATCATTTTTAGAGCATTGTCCTAAGTGAGGAAAGGATGATGGAGACTATGATTCCCCCACAAGTCGGGATGAGACTCTGGACGAAAAAAAATATGCCATAAAAAAGAGAAGGCCCAAAACAAATGAGAGAAAAAGAGAGAAGGGACAATGTTACTACCCTTTTACCACACTTGTGCTTCAAAGTAGCACATGATCTTCATGATAGAGAGTCTCTCATTCTGTCACTTTCATATACTAGTGCGAATTTTTCATTATAGAACTTGGCTTGTATATTCCAATGATGGGCTTCCTCAAAATGCCCTAGGTCTTCGTGAGCAAGCAAGTTGGATGCACACCCACTTAGTTTCTTTTGTTGAGCTTTCGTATACTTATAGCTCTAGTGCATCCGTTGCATGGCAATCCCTACTCACTCACATTTATATCTATTGATGGGCATCTCCATAGCTCGTTGATACGCCTAGTTGATGTGAGACTATCTTCCCCTCCTTTTGTCTTCTCCACAACCACCATTCTATTCCACATATAGTGCTATATCCATGGCTCACGCTCATGTATTGCGTGAAGATCGAAAAAGTTTTGAAAATGTCAAAAGTATGAAACAATTTCTTGGCTTGTCATCGGGGTTGTGCATGATTTAAATACTTTGTGTGGTGAAGATAGAGCATAGCCAGACTATATGATTTTGTAGGGATAGCTTTCTTTGGCCATGTTATTTTGAGAAGACATAATTGCTTTGTTAGTATGCTTGAAGTATTATTATTTTTATGTCAACATGAACTTTTGTCTTGAATCTGAATATTCATACCACAATTAAGAAGAATTACATTGAAATTATGCCAAGTAGCACTCCGCATCAAAAATTCTGTTTTTATCATTTACCTACTCGAGGACGAGCAGGAATTAAGCTTGGGGATGCTTGATACGTCTCCAACGTATCTATAATTTTTGATTGCTCCATGATATATTATCTACTGTTTTGGGCATTATTGGGCTTTATTATCCACTTTTATATTATTTTTAGGACTAACCTATTAACCGAAGGCCCAACCCAGAATTGCTATTTTTTGCCTGTTTTAGGGTTTCGAAAAAAAGGAATATCAAACGGAGTCCAAACGGAATGAAACCTTCGGGAACGTGATTTTCTCACCGAATACAACTCAGGAGACTTGGACCCTACGTCAAGCCAATTAACATGAGGCCACGAGGTAGGGGGCGCCCCCCCCAGCGCGCCCTCCACCCTCGTGGGCCCCCTGTTGCTCCACCGACGTACTTAACTTTCTGTATCCACGAGATCCCATCTTGGGGCCTGTTTCGGAGCTCCGCCGGAGGAGGCATCGATCACGAAGGGTTTCTACATCATCATCCAAGCCCCTCCGATGAAGTGTGAGTAGTTTACTTCAGACCTAAGGGTCCATAGTTAGTAGCTAGATGGCTTCTTCTCTCTTTTTGGATCTCAATACAATGTTCTCCCCCTCTCTCGTGGAGATCTATTCGATGTAATCTTCTTTTTACGGTGTGTTTGTTGAGACCGATGAATTGTGGGTTTATGATCAAGTCTATCTATGAATAATATTTGAATCTTCTCTGAATTATTTTATGTATGATTGGTTATCTTTGCAAGTCTCTTCGAATTATCAGTTTGGTTTGGCCTACTAGATTGGTTGTTCTTGCCATGGGAGAAGTGCTTAGCTTTGGGTTCGATCTTGCGGTGTCCTTTCCCAGTGATAGAAGGGGCATCAAGGCATGTATTGTATTGTTGCCATCAAGGATAACAAGATGTGGTTTTTATCATATTGCATGAAACTATCCCTCTACATCATGTCATGTTGCTTAAGGCATTACTCTATTTTTAACTTAATAGTCTAGATGCATGCTGGATAGCGGTCGATGAGTGGAGTAATAGTAGTAGATGCAGGCAGGAGTCGGTCTACTTGTCTCGGACGTGATGCCTATATACATGATCATACCTAGATATTCTCATAACTATGCTCAATTCTGTCAATTGCTCAACAGTAATTTGTTCACCCACCATAGAATACTTATGCTCTTGAGAGAAGCCACTAGTGAAACCTATGGCCCCCGGGTCTCTTTCTCATCATATCAATCTCCATCACTTTATTATTGCTTTGTTTTTTTACTTTGCCTTTTACTTTTCACTTTGCATATCTATACCAAAAATACCAAAAATATTATTTATCATCTCTATCAGATCTCACTTTCGTAAGTGACCGTGAAGGGATTGACAACCCCTAAGCGCTTTGGTTGCGTTGAGCTATTGTTTTTGTGTAGGTACAAGGGACTCATGCGTAGCCTCCTACTGGATTGATACCTTGGTTCTCAAAAACCGAGGGAAATACTTATGCTACTTTGCTGCATCATCCTCTCCTCTTCGGGGAAATCCAACGCAGTGCTCAAGAGGTAGCAGAGCCCAGTTGGGACGATCGGGGGTCTAGCATTTGGGGTTGTCTTCTTTTATTTTAGTTTCGTAGTCGGACCTTGATTATATTCTGGATGATGTATGTTTAACTTGTATTTTTTGAAGTGGCGATTGTAAGCCAACTCTTTATCCCTTTCTTATTCAGTACATGGGATTGTGTGAAGATTACCCCTCTTGCGACAAACCTACCATGCGGCTATGCCTCTAAGTCGTGTCGCGACACGTGGGAGATATAGCCGCATTGTGGGTGTTACAACTCTGATGATGAAGAAGTTGTTGGCATTATGAAGAATCTGCTTTTCAACATTATACATGGTATTCCTATCAACTACCATGATTTCTTTATGAGGACTTTGGCCAATGTAGCCCTGTCACCGTTTGAATTGAAGCCTTGCGCTCCATGGATCATGAGATTCATCAGATCAAGGTCTTCAATCAACTATAAGGTTGGTTGTCAAAATCATCTCAGCAACTTGCCGCCAATTGAAGTCCTCAAAAGGTCTATTTCCTCAGCTGATGAGAAGGGTAAGGCTGTTGTTATCGATGAAGGCACTCATCCACTGGATGGCCAGTTTCACAAAGTTGCATCTTACTCCACCAATGATGACTCTGCCACTCATGATACTGCCACAAATGCTTCAAAGAAATATTCTCAAGCCACTGCTCCAAGGGTGATGACTGATCATGAGCTTCTCAGTCTTCATCAGAAGGTGGATCGCAATCACAAGTGGGTCAAGCGTCAGTTTGGTTCAATTCTTCAGAACATGACAATCACGCATAACACTGTGAAGAAGAACCACTACTACTTGCATGAAGTTTTTGACCGCACTTGGGGCTGTATTGTCTCACCTCTATGATGATGAAGATCTCAAGTAGATGGGCTTCCAACAGGACTTTTACTGGGCTCAGCCACCTTCGAAGAAATTCAAGAAGGTCAAAGTTCCTCACTTGGTGGCCAGTTCATATTCTTCATCACGCGAGACAGCTGAAGCCAAAGATTTGAACGACACTGCGGCATGCCCTACATCAACGGGCGACCCCAACAACGCTGGCGCTCCTCGATCGACTTCATGATGATATTCTTCAGGGGCGTTAGTCCTCATTTTTCATCCCTTTTGGTCATTCGATGACAAAGGGGGAGAAATTTGAGTTAGTCTTCAAACGGGTCTATATATGGGCATTTTTTTAAGTTGCAACTCTCGTTCTTCTGAAGTTTTTGTTGGATCGAGTTGTAAACTTAAGTCCGATGGTGGTCTGATACTTTTGCTCTGTTTTTCTGCATGCTATTTCCTCATATACGTTAATGCACGCATTGTAACAGCCCGATAATCATGCTACAGTAATCTCCCCCTAATGGTGGCCATGTCATCATGATTACTATGCAAATTGCCACTTAACAAAAATCAAAGTCAAATTTAAATTTCAAGTGAAAATAATACTTCTTTAAACGGTAAAACATAAATGTTTGTTGGGTTGTAAATAATCACTAAATAATTTTAATGTAGAAACCAACATTATTTTAGTTGTTAAAATGCCCCTAAGCTATTTAAAACTGATCAAGCAACATTTATTTGAACCAATTTAATTTAAAAAAATTATATTCAAACTATTCCAAATAATATGTAACTTGGTGCTCTAACTCAACACACTGCCTAGTATTTATGTGCCAAGTTTCATCCACAAATAAAATCATTGATACTAAAAGAAAAGGCCAAACAGTATATAAAATAGAAAACAGGAAAGATAAAAGAAACAAAAAAGCCACTGTGTACTTAGGCCTATTGGAACAGTACGTAGCCCAGCCCAACCGGGGCATCTCCCTCTTGCTACAGGAGGCAGCGAGTGTGTGGTGGCCATCTGCGCCGCCATGGCCACTGTGGCCGCCGTGTCGACCATCTAGCGAGTCCTCGAGATGTATAAAGCCCTCCCTGACGCGTGAGACAAACCCTAGGCCACCCATTCTTCCCCCTCGCTCGCCCCTTTCTTTTTCTTCGTCGTCCGAGCGCGTGGTTGCCGCCACCTCATTGATCCCGCGGCCACTGGACTCCCCTCGTCGCTGCAACATGTCCAGGCGCTCCCTCGCCGTTGACTCCTTCATCCACTCTAGTGACTCAAGTCGGGACGCCGCATAGCCTCGCCATCGGGTCATCTTCCTCACCAAATCTGCAGCCACTTGTTGTCAAGTTCTTCGCCTCCGGCCATCCCCGTTCTCCGTGACCACGTCCACAGGCTCCGCGGTGAGCTTCTCCGTCGATTCCCCTCATTTCCCCTTTGATCCGTCGCCATAGCCATTGCTCGCGTCCTCACGAGGCTGCACCCGGAGCTCTGCTCATGCGCGCGCCCGCGCCACCCCCTAGTTACGCGCCCGTCCACCGCGCATTGCTCGAGCCCCATACGCGCCCTAGCAGCGCCCTCGTCCATCCATCGTCGCATGGCTGCTTGCTACTGCGTACTGCCGATGCTTGCTGCTGTTCTTGCCGCTGCTCTTGTTGCTGCTCTCGTACTGCTGCTGCCACTAGGTGTTGCTGCTGCTCTTGTACTGCTCCTGCCGCTAGGTGTCGCCGCTGCTCGAGTACTGCTACCCACCGCTGCCTGCGGTTGCTGCTGGCCACGGCCATGGCCGTGTGCGCCAGTGTGTGGGTGTGCTATGTGTGTAGTTGGGTGTGTTCAGCGTGGTGTGTGTATGCGCCGTGCGTGTGGCCGGCTGGGCTATGCCCACTAGTGGCCGGCCCTTAGTTTGTTTAATTAGTACATATGCATAGTTAATTAGTCCAGTATAGTATAGGGATGGCACCCGCAGGGTATGGGTATGGGTGGAGCCACCCCATACCCTTACACGTCTGCCCTGAAATTACCCATCACCCATACCCATACACGTCAAGGGTACAACTTTTTCCCATATCCGTCACCCGACAGGGTATATGGGTACCCGCGGGTAAAAATACCCGCATTTACAATACATCAATTGAGTAGAAAATAGTTGTAAAAAGCAACATATAAACATAAATTATTAATAGCACACAGTTTAAACAACAATGTACAACAAAATATTGTAACAACAACACATTCTCATAAACAAAAATACTTGCCTATAAAGTGACACATAAATATGTTAAAAAACACATAATCATAAACAACAACGCAGAGAAATACACTTTAAGTTCACAAAATCATGATAAATTATAGAGATAATTTGACTACACGTTACAGTTTTTACCTAGCACGACTAAGAGGGGAAAATTAATACATTAGGATATTAACGAAAACCCATTTGTCAACATTTTAGATGGGTACATGGATACGCGGGCATGGGTTATACGATCCCGTGCCTGTACCCTCTCTACCCAATGGGTATGATATTTTCCCATTTAAGTACCCATGGATAAATTTTTGTCCCATACCCTTACCCTAATAGGGTTTTTACCCGCAGGGTACGCGGGTAATGGGTACCCATTACCATCCCTAGTATAGTAGATGACGTGTAGTACCACTTGTTAGGATTAAACAAAAGAAGTAAATCAAATTAATTTATCTAAGTCAATGACAGGTGGGCCACCACCTTCACTTTTGACCGGGTTGACCAACCCCCTGGGTTCCACTGTCATACACAAAAGCTAGCTCATAGTGGGTGCAACAGATCTGCCCCTATTTTAATATTCAACTAAAATAATTAGAGTAAATCCAAAATATTGATGAAAACTTTGAAAAATAATATAAAATAAATCGTACCTCAGATGAAAATACTTTGTACATAAAAGTTGCTCAGAATTTTGAGACGAACCCGGTTACGCAGCCTGTTCGTCCGCCATGCGTCCCTAGCATAGTGAACACGCAACTTTCCCCCTCTGGTTCATTTGTCCGAAAACGCGAAACACCGAGGATACTTTCCCGGATGTTTCCCCCCTTCACCAGTATCACTTGTCCCTACGTTAGGTCACCCCTAGCACAACGTATTGCTGCATCTTGCTTTGTGTTACATTTGATTGCTCTGTTATTTATTGTGTTCTCCCTCCGTTACTTATTTCTGGTAGACTCCGAAACCGCTGCCGATGTTCGTGTGTTCGACTACATCGAAGATGACCCCTCCTTCTTGCCAGAGCAACCAGGCAAGCCCCCCCTTTGATAACCAGATATCGCCTATTCTTCTCTCTACTGCTTGCATTAGAGTAGTGTAGCATGTTACTGCTTTCCGTTAATCCTATCCTGATGCATAGCCTATCCTTGATACTACTGTTGTTACCTTTACCTGCAATCCTAATGCTTAGTATAGGATTCTAGTTTATCATCAGTGGCCCTACATTCTTGTCCGTCTTCCATGCTATACTATCGGGTCGTGATCACTCGGGAGGTGATCACGGGTATATACTATATACTTTATACATGATACATGTGATGACTAAAGTCGGGTTGGCTCGAGGAGTACCCGCGGTTGATTCACGAATTGGGGGCTGGAAGGACATACTTTCCCGACGGCCCTCTGTGTGGATCTTTGTGGCGAAGCGACAGGGCGGGTTGAGACCACCTAGGAGAGAGGTGGGCCTGGCCCTGGTCGGTGTTCGCGGTTATTTCAAGACAACACGTTTAACGAGATCTTGGTATTTGATCCGAGTCTGGCCACTGGCCTATTCGCACTAACCATCTACGCGGGGACAGTTATGGGCACTCGACGTCGCGGTATCAGCCGAAGCCTTTGTGACGTCAGCGACTGAGCGGCGTGCACCGGATTGGACCGTAAGCCTGCTCTTGTATTAAGGGGGCTAGTTATGCTTCCGTCCGCGTTCGCAACATGCAGGTGTGCAAAGGGCGATGGGCCCAGACCCCTGCGCCATAGGATTTAGACCGGCGTGCTGACCTCTCTGTTGTGCCTAGGTAGGGCTGCGACGTGTTGATCTTCCGAGGCCGGGCATGACCCGGGAAAGTGTGTCCGGACAAAAGGGGATCGAGCGTGTTTGGAAATGTGGTGCACCCCTGCAGGGAAGTTAATCTATTCGAATAGCCATGATCTTCGGTAACAGGACGACTTGGAGTTGTACCTTGACCTTATGACAACTAGAACCGGATACTTAATAAAACACACCCTTCCAAGTGCCAGATACAACCGGTGATCGCTCTCTCACAGGGCGACGAGGGGAGGATCATCGGTTAGGATTATGCTATGCGATGCTACTTGGTGAACTTACCATCCACTCTCTTCTACATGCTGCAAGATGGAGGTGACCAGAAGCGTAGTCTTCGATAGGACTAGCTATCCCCCTCTTATTCCGGCATTCTGCAGTTCAGTCCACATATTATACCCTTATTCCGTTTGATACCAATTCATACATATGTAATGTAGCTCCTTGCTTGCGAGTACTTTGGATGAGTACTCACGGTTGCTTTGCTCCCTCTTTTCCCCCTTTCTATACCCGATTGCTGCGACCAGAGGATGGAGCCCAGGAGCCAGACGCCACTATCGATGACGACTACTACTACTCAGGAGGTGCCTACTACTATGTGCAGCCCGCTGACGACGACCAGGAGTAGTTTAGGAGGATCCCAGGCAGGAGGCCTGCGCCTCTTTCGATCTGTATCCCAGTTTGTGCTAGCCTTCTTAAGGAAAACTTGTTTAACTTATGTCTGTACTCAGATATTGTTGCTTCCGCTGACTCGTCTATGATCGAGCTCTTGTATTCGAGCCTTCGAGGCCCCTGGCTTGTAATATGATGCTTGTATGACTTATTTTAATTGTAGAGTTGTGTTGTGATATCTTCCCGTGAGTCCCTGATCTTGATCGTACACGTTTGCGTGTATGATTAGTGTACGATTGAATCGGGGCGTCACAAGTTGGTATCAGAGCCGACTGCCTGTAGGAACCCCCCTTCCACACTCCCTGGCCGAAGTTGAGTCTAGTCGATGAAAAACGGTTTTACTAACATGGTTGTGCGGCCCATGGGCCCATGTCGCCATTGGGTGGTATTAGGATCTTTTATTCCTCGTCTATACTCTAGGGCTCTGATCTCTCTTATATTCGGGTTAAAATGGTTTTACTAACTTTAACATTAGGATCTTGTGATCACATCCACCTAGAGAGCCCCTTATTACAGATGACCGCCGGCAGCACCAGAAGATTCCGAAGATAATCTCTGATGGCCTCTCGAGACACTTGTGTCCACCGCCTTTGCAAATTCCCTACCACTGTTATATCATTATGGATAACTACATACACTTGCCCTTTTCAATCCCATTGATCTTGTTATTACAAGATACCCCGAAATTCTCTCTATTGATCCGAGAATACTTTGTGCCTACTGCCTTGTAGTTCCTTTCCACTTGAATACCCCTACGGATAATTTCTCGCCCTTATCGAGTATCCCCTCATCCCCCGTTGTTCATGTGTTTCACAAAGGTCTTCAAAATATTATTTGACCTTCCAAAAATCCTCAGCAGCTTATTGCTCTCGCAATTCTTGCTTGTGTGCATTATGGTTAATCCCATAAGTATAGTAATCATATTGGCATTCTTTGTCACTATCAATTTTGGAGTCCATTGATTCAATACGTTGCGAATGTTCACCATCATCAGTCGAATCCTAGGATTATCCTTCCGGTTCAGGCATCATTTGGATATGAGCTGGTTCTAGACCAATCAATGCCTTGATCGGTTGTGCTTCTAAGTCTATTGAACTTATTCATCCTTGATTAGAGTGTTTGCTTCAGATCCCCTGATTTGAAGGTCATAATTCCTTTGTATTTCAGGTTTGAATTAGTCAATTGTTTCTATAATCTGATCTCCTTGCATTCTTTCTTCCTCTGGTTGAGTGTCGATGCTCACATCAAATCCCTTGTGGACCACTAGATCCTTTGTTGGATTTTATCCGATAGCGTCCTTCATATACAATCACTTTGGAAGTTCTTTCTCCATTGGTAAATCCTATCCTCTGATTGACCAACCATGCTCTGCTTTCGAGCTTGTGTTATTTACTCCTGAAGTTGTGGTATATGTTCCTAAGAGACCCTGATGGGTTGAACCTATGCCTTTTCTAAACCGTGTGAACCCGAAAGTTTTCACGAGTCATACTCTTCTGGTGCCTCGCCAGATAAAATTTCAACACTACAACTTCTTCGAAAATTTGAAGTGAATGAAAGGTTATGCATTGGAGAAGTGGGAGTCGACCTTGAACCCCGTGTTCATGCCCATGGACACAATGAATACCTTATAATGGAAGCTTCCCTTAAATTAATTATCCCCTTGTTATAAGTTCATCTTGTATCTGTGGACGTGGTTCCGACCATGTTTCTCCTTGATTCCATTTCTCGTGTAAGTTTGAGCACTTGTCTTTTACAGAGCAATACCCTAGTCCAACCTCTACTTTGATCTGTCATCGAGTATTACCCCCCTGTTATCTCGAGATTATCATGGAATTGCATAACTTCTTATGAGTTCTTCATCAAGTACTACATTCTCACCGATTCCAATTTTTCACAGGCTCTGAGTTATTAAACACTCAAAGACACTGATAACCGAACCAAGCCTGCACTACGGTTCAACAACTCTTAGTAATCTTCTTTACGTACGAGTTTGTACCTGATCACGTCATTCCTAGCTTGTTTGGCCATATCATTGTCGTGATGATTTTAACTGTGCTACCTAGTCCTTATCCCCGGAGCACTACTTTCGATGATGAGCTAAGCTTACGTTGATTTTCCTCGTCATATCATTTTGCCTTGAACAACAATATTGATTTCGAGTTTGTGTCATACTCATGGTTCCAATAATTTTTCGCTTCATCATTCTGTTGACTTGATGTCATTGCCGACCGATTCCATCTTCATGAAATCTCTCGACAACTGTGTCATGATAATCATCAACATCCTAAGCTTCTCCCAAGATTTATATATTGAATTCTTAATGGGTAATACCATCCTTGCCCCTCGATGGTTTGTGTTATCATCGACCACTTTATTGCCTTCCGTTCAACACAAACTTGTTCATGTTTTGTGTTATCCCTTGAGATCCTTGCTATCTAGCATTTGTTCTTCCTTGCCTTGGAATATTACCATCTTTTATGTCCAGAATGTCATGAGAATTTCACCACCTCTTAATAATTCTTGATATAGTAATATTTCTAGCCATCTCCGTTCATATCTTGGTCCCCGTGTTGTTTCTAACCGAGATACCAGCCATTTAACTATGATGCGTGAAGTCAAAACTTCTAGCAACCCTAGTGCTTGTAAGTTATTGGTCGATAGTTTCATTCTAAGTTTATTGCTTATTGAATCATCATTAAAACATTGACCGTGGTACCCAATCTAGATTTCAGGGTGCACCTTTCTATCATTGTTAAATTGTGTATGTGTTCCTTGAGCATACATCATTATACCATTTGATCTTTTGGAAATCTTGATGAATTTTCGCTGAGTTCATCAGTCACCTCCTCATCCTCTCCTTGATTTAATGAGGAACTCTTGTTTTGAGACTCACTTCCATAGTTCATTTCCTGAGAGTCTTACAATGACATCTCGTCAAATTTGTGTTGCGCCTTTTTCTTCTGAGACATCCTGAGTCTGAGGTATCCTGACACCAATTAGATCTGAATCTCGGTCAGTTATGATGGTTGAAACGTATTTTAGAGAGTTATATCATTGGTCCTCATATGACCCGGTAAGGTGATGTCATGCCTAGCACACCTGGCTGGAGGGCCTATTGTTATAGTTGCCTTTTTAGCAAGGTTAGCCATTCTTCCATGAGGAAATTGTAAGACTTATTCTACAAGCCGTTCCTGATGGGTCCTTTGTGTCTCCAAAGTCTGACCTTCACCTGATGACCATGTCAATGCTATCTCGATGCATGTCTATGGTACTCCAATTTTCAACAAGAATATTTGAAGCCCAATGCTAAATGTTTCCTACTCAATTATCCAAACACCGCTGTATGGGTAATGTCACGAAATTTCTCTCCCCTTACCTAAAGATTTTTCTACATCATATCCTGTCATGGATATCATGCTCTGCTTGTCCTTGGGAAGGATATACCCTTGAAATATGTGTTTAAACACATTTTCCTTTCCATTGTTCTGTTTAATCTGATAATCATATTTTCCTTTCCATTGTTTGGTTTAACGTTTCTTGTGATCTATATGATCTAAGCAGTAATATTCTCCTGCTTATGTAAACACCTTGGTGTACAATCCTGTCAACAAGACCCATTTACTATTGTTGATGACATTTCAGTAACCACCGCTGGACGAGAACTTTGCCTATTGGTCCGCCTCGTTCAACGAGCAGAAAAATGGTTCTCTTCGTCCCTCACCCTTGGTACCAACGTTGTTGCCAACATAACTGACAGGCTTTCCTCTGACATACCTTCCTATTTTAACCATGCAAGATGTCACCGCTCTTCTACTTTTAACCCACATGGTGGGCCCATAACCCACAGTTCCAGCTGATCGAAACCTGACCTCTTGTACATCCCTGTTTCTAAAGTTATTTCTCACACTTGGCTTCGTATGGAAATCACGGGCCACCTTCCTAGAGATGATCTACTCTAGTATCCAACGTTTTTTTCGTTGCTCTGAACCCTCTTTTTCACCTTCTAATTAGGCATCGAATGATTGCCTACCTGTTCGAAACTTTTGTACCATGGCATATTGCTCTCAATGAGTTCCCTGAGTTATAACTCGAGAAATAATCCATGTTTTCTTCCCCGAATTCACCGTCAGATGCCCACCTTCATGGAGATGCGTTCTTCTAGAGTTTTTCCCTCTTACCGCATTCGTAAGATGAATTCCCGAAGAAAGGATGACAACTTCATCATGAAGACCTGAAGAAGAGAAATAAAGACATCAAAGAAAAGGGTCAACTACTTTGGGAAGAGCATCCAAGACCAAGGAGATTCGGTAGAATTTTGTAACCAGACCTTTCCCTTGTTTTCCACCTCTTAAATCTCGGGACGAGATTTCTTGTAGTGGAGGAGATTTGTAACAGCCCGATAATCATGCTACAGTAATCTCCCCCTAATGGTGGCCATGTCATCATGATTACTATGCAAATTGCCACTTAATAAAAATCAAAGTCAAATTTAAATTTCAAGTGAAAATAATACTTCTTTAAACGGTAAAACAAAAATGTTTGTTGGGTTGTAAATAATCACTAAATAATTTTCATGTAGAAACCAACATTATTTGAGTTGTTAAAATGCCCCTAGGGATATTTAAAATTGATCAAGCAACATTTATTTGAACCAATTTAATTTTAAAAAATTATATTCAAACTATTCCAAATAACATGTAACTTGGTGCTCTAACTCAACACACTGCCTAGTATTTATGTGCCAAGTTTCATCCACAAATAAAATCATTGATACTAAAAGAAAAGGCCAAACAGTATATAAAATAGAAAACAGGAAAGATAAAAGAAACAAAAAAAGCCACTGTGTACTTAGGCCTATTGGAACAGTACGTAGCCCAGCCCAACCGGGGCATCTCCCTCTTGCTACAGGAGGCAGCGAGTGCATGGTGGCCATCTGCGCCGCCATGGCCACTGTGGCCGCCGTGTCGACCATCTAGCGAGTCCTCGAGGCGTATAAAGCCCTCCCCGACGCGTGAGACAAACCCTAGGCCACCCATTCTTCCCCCTCGCTCGCCCCTTTCTTTTTCTTCGTCGTTCGAGCGCGTGGTCGCCGCCACCTCATCGATCCCGCGGCCACCGGACTCCCCTCGTCGCTACAACATGTCCAGGCGCTCCCTCGCCGTTGACTCCTTCGTCCACTCCAGTGAATCAAGTCGGGAGGCCGCATAGCCTCGCCATCAGGTCATCTTCCTCACCACATCTGCAGCCACTTGTTGTCGAGTTCTTCGCCTCCGGCCATCCCCGTGCTCCGTGACCACGTCCACAGGCTCCGCGGTGAGCTTCTCCGTCGATTCCCCTCATTTCCCCCTTCGATCCGTCGCCATAGCCATCGCTCGCGTCCTCACGAGGCTGCACTCGGAGCTCTGCTCATGCGCGCGCCCGTGCCACCCCCTAGCTGCGCGCCCGTCCATCGCGCACTTCCCGAGCCCCATACGCGCCCTAGCAGCGCCCTCGCCCATCCATCGTCGCATGGCTGCTTGCTACTGCGTACTGCCGATGCTTGCTACTGTTCTTGTTGCTGCTCTTGTTGCTGCTCTCATACTGCTGCTGCCGCTAGGTGTTGCTACTGCTCTCGTACTGCTGCTGCCGCTAGGTGTCGCCGCTGCTCGAGTACTGCTATCCGCCGCTGCCTGCGGTTGCTGCTGGCCACGGCCATGGCCATGTGCGCCAGTGTGTGTGCATGCTATGTGTGTAGTTGTGTGTTTTCAACGTGGTGTGTGTATGCGCCGTGCGTGTGGCCGGCTGGACTATGCCCACAAGTGGCCGGCCCTTAGTTTGTTTAATTAGTACATATACATAGTTAATTTAGGATTAAACAAAAGAAGTAAATCAAATTAATTTATCTAAGTCAATGATAGGTGGGCCACCACCTTCACTTTTGACCGGGTTGACCAGCCCCTGGGTCCCACTGTCATACACATAAGCTAGCTCGTAGTGGGTGCAACAGATCTGCCCCTATTTTAATATTCAACTAAAATATTTAGAGTAAATCCAAAATATTGATGAAAACTTTGAAAAATAATATAAAATAAATCGTACCTCGGATGAAAATACTTTGCACATAAAAGTTGCTCAGAATTTTGAGACGAACCCGATTATGCAGCCCATTCGTCCGCCATGCGTCCCTAGCATAGTGAACACGCAATTTTCCCCCTCCGGTTCATTTGTCCGAAAACGCGAAACACCGGGGATACTTTCCCGGATGTTTCCCCCCTTCACCGGTATAACTTATCCCTACGTTAGGTAACCCTAGCACAACATATTGCTGCATCTTGCTTTGTGTTACATTTGATTGCTCTGTTATTTATTGTGTTCTCCCTCCGTTACTTATTTCCGGTAGACTCCGAGACTCTTGCTTTGTGTTACATTTGATTACTACATCGAAGATGACCCCTCCTTCTTGCCAGAGCAACCAGGCAAGCCCTCCCTTTGATCACCAGATATCGCCTATTCTTTTCTCTACTGCTTGCATTAGAGTAGTGTAGCATGTTACTGCTTTCCATTAATCCTATCCTGATGCATAGCCTGTCCTTGCTACTACTGTTGTTACCTTTACCTGCAATCCTAATGCTTAGTATAGGATGCTAGTTTATCATCAGTGGCCCTACATTCTTGTCCGTCTGCCATGCTATACTATCGAGCCGTGATCAATCGGGAGGTGATCACGAGTATATACTATATACTTTATACATGATACATGTGATGACTAAAGTCGGGTTGGCTCGAGGAGTACCCGCGGTTGATTCACGAATTGGGGGCTGGAAGGATATACTTTCCCGATGGCCCTCTGTGTGGATCTTTGTGGCAAAGCGACAGGGCGGGTTGAGACCACCTAGGAGAGAGGTGAGCCTGGCCTTGGTCGGCGTTCGCGGTTATTTCAAGACAACACGTTTAACGAGATCTTGGTATTTTATCTGAGTCTGGCCACTGGCCTATACGTACTAACCATCTACGCGGGGACAATTATGGGCACTCGACGTCGTGGTATCAGCCGAAACCTTCGTGACGTCAGTGACTGAGCGGCGCGTGCCGGATTGGACCGTAAGCCTGCTCTTGTATTAAGGGGGCTAGTTCTTCTTCCGGCCGCGTTCGCAACGTGCAGGTGTGCAAAGGGCGATGGGCCCAGACCCCAGCGCCATAGGATTTATACCGGCGTGCTGACCTCTCTGTTGTGCCTAGGTAGGGCTGCGACGTGTTGATCTTCCGAGGCCGGGCATGACCCAGGAAAGTGTGTCCGGACAAGAGGGGATCGAGCGTGTTGGGAAACGTGGTGCACCCCTGCAGGGAAGTTAATCTATTCGAATAGCCGTGATTTTCGGCAACAGAACGACTTGGAGTTGTACCTTGACCTTATGACAACTAGAACCGGATACTTAATAAAACACACCCTTCCAAGTGCCAGATACAACCGATGATCGCTCTCTCACAAGGCGATGAGGGGAGGATCATCGGTTAGGATTATGCTATGCGATGCTACTTGGTGAACTTATCATCTACTCTCTTCTACATGCTGCAAGATGGAGGTGGCCAGAAGCGTAGTCTTCAATAGGACTAGCTATCCCCCTCTTATTCCGACATTCTGCAGTTCAGTCCACATATGATACCCTTATTTCGTTTGATACCAATGCATACATATGTAATGTAGCTTCTTGCTTGCGAGTACTTTGGATGAGTACTCATGGTTGCGACCAGATGACGGAGCCCAGGAGCCAGACGCCACTGTCGATGACGACTACTACTACTTGGTAGGTGCCTACTACTACGTGCCGCCCGCTGACGACGACAAAGAGTAGTTTAGGAGGATCCCAGGCCGGAGGCCCGCGCCTCTTTTGACCTGTATCCCAGTTTGTGCTAGCCTTCTTAAGGCAAACTTGTTTAACTTATGTCTGTACTTGGATATTGTTGCTTCCGCTGACTCGTCTATGATCGAGCTCTTGTATTCGAGCCTTCGAGGCCCCTGGCTTGTAATATGATGCTTGTATGACTTATTTTAATTGTAGAGTTGTGTTGTGATATCTTCCCGTGAATCCCTGATCTTGATCGTACACGTTTGCGTGTATGATTAGTGTACGATTGAATTGGGGCGTCACACGCATACTGAATTACATCAGTCACCATATTTCATCATGCATTTCAAATTCTTCATATCATATGTTAAATGCGTGTATGAATTACAAGATATAGGGGGATATCTCCATGATTCTACTCTACAATGTGCATTTTCTACTCAATGCAAATTCCTCACATATGCACATCTTCAGGGGGAGTTCTTCTGTATCTTGCATTCAAATTCCTCAATATTAGTATTTACACTTCATGTGTTTATCCCCATTGAAAACTTAACCTATATTGTCATCAATCACCAAAAAGGGGGAGATTGTAAGTGCATCTAGTGCCCCTTAGTGATTTTGGTGTATTGAAGACTTATAGGTTAAGGGGCTAATGCGTTTATGAGTGTACACAGGTCTATAAGTCTATAAGGAGTTTGATATTTACAGAGAAAGTCGACCCCTAAAAATGAATGTCCTCAACTGAAGACTTTGGCTTTCTAAAGACTTTGAAAGTGAAGAAATTGGTGTGATCCTGAAGACTTGATATTCATGCGAGGATTATGAAGCATGAAGACTTTTGTTTTCGTAGTTTCATTTTTCTCTTTCTTGAGTCATAGGAAACACCATACTGTTAAAGCGGGCCGAGGTAAAATTAAGGAAAAGTTTCCAAGTGATGCTCATCTCAAAATCCCACACCTACCCAATCCTTTCGAGTGAAGCGATTGGAAATCTCATACAGTTTAGTCAATTTCTTCAATGACAAAGATGAAGATCTTCTGGTCTCTGAGGAATTTGTTCTGATTGAGGAGCTAGGAGTTCACCAGTGCGGATTGCCTACAAGTGAGGAACATGATAGCCCTAATGAATTTGATAGTCAAATTTCTGACCGTTGTTGTGCTACGCGCAAGCCATCCCAAAATATCTACCCTCCTAATGGTCATATCATTGAAGGGCATTTATGTCTTATCATGTCGGGCTGCTCCCTAGGCTATAAATAGCCACCCCTACAACCACTAGCTGGTTGGCTGCTCCGAGAGAAACTGACACTTGTCATTGAGAGCATCCCATCCTCCGACGACATTGAGCGAAAATCATCAAGTGAGGAAAACCCAAACCCAAACACCTACAAACCCAAAGTGATTGAGCATCACCGAAGAGATTGTTCCTGTGTGGAACTGACGCTTGTTACCTTTGAGGATTGTGCATCCTCCAGACGGTTAGGCGTCATGGTCTAGAGCATCCAAGAGGAAATTGTTAATCCCGAGTGACCAAGTCTGTGAAGGTTTGGAAGTCACCTAAAGACTTACCACGACTGATTGGGCGAGGTCTGTGTGACCATAGCTCAAGGAGAATATGGTGAGGATTGTGTGTCCGGGACTGCGTGTCCTCAGGTTTAAATACCTAGCCGCTCCAACAGGATGTACGACTCTCACAGCACTTGGAACTGGTCTACCAAATCACTGTCTTCACCAAGCTCCTGGTTCCATTTCCTCAACACTTTCATTTCCTCATTTCTGTGTAGAAGTTCTTGATCGTTACTGTTTGAAGACTTTGACTGAAGACTTTCTGAATTTCCTCAGTCTAAATTCTTCAGTCATTTTGTCTTCAGCCTGCTTATCCAGTCTTTACGCTACTTGTACTCTATGCTTCTTTTCATCTCATCATGATGACTGTGCTACTTGTAGCGACTCAACCTCAGATGGTCAAGTCTCTGTGCTTAAGTGCCATCCCTAGATCAGTATGCTGACACGCACAGTACTCAAGGATTTATAACAGAGGTAAATCACATGTATAAAGTAACGTAAATAATATTACCTCAATCCATATAGCTGAAGTAACAAAGGTTGTGGATTCCCATCAACACCAACGGCAAAGTTGAGTGTAGAAATCATAACTCTAACGCATCACTTACTAGTCATAAGAATCCTATAACATGAGACGTTGCAGCCACATAGGGTCAGTACATTGAATGTACTAGCAAATTCACACCATAGGATAATGATGAACAATAGCTATCACTACATGCATATTTGGCTGGTGGAAAGCTCTAAGTTTGTTTTTGCATAAAGCCAATTTTTCCCTACAACAAAGGAATATATTTTATTTACTACAAAGTTTGATGAAAATATTGAGAAGGTTCCTCCAACTCAATCCCAATTAAAGTAATCATTAACCCAACCAGTTAAATAAATAAAGTGATGAGATCAACATGATAATTCAAGAACCAGATACTCAAGACGTCCATAACCGGGGACACGGTTAACCATGATTAGTTTGTACACTCTGCAGAGGTTTGCGCACTTTTCCCCACAAGACTCAATCTCCTTCGTTGGATTTCTCGCACTACATTGTGTTTGAGAAATGGATGACCGAGACACAGTCTTTCAGAAACATTAACTCTTTACTCTGGGTGGATAGTTACACCCACTTTCCCCTACATCTGCTAGCCCACCACTGAAAGAGGTCATGCAACATACTCAACTATGCTAGAGCCCATAATAGCTTGTGGCTGCACACGGAAGTTTCTAGCATGAATAATCTTATCATCCCTTTGAGCCTGGTGGCATTCCATAGGGTGATCACACGGGTCCTCCAGGATCCCCTTGGGCAAGCACTGGGTTCTCCAGGTGCCGGGGCAAACCACTATGTGCTCCAGGGTGCCCCTACCATTCGACCCAGATGTGTATTAAAGTAGCCACCTTAAGTTAACCATTAATAATAACTCTCACATCTGTCATGAATCACTCAAACCAAACCACGTCTACGAGCATAGCATAGCAGTATAAGCATAACGTAGTAACTCCCAGGGTTTGAATGCAAAAATAGGTTCCTACCTCATCTACTACTTCCCAATACCCACATGTTATCAAGTCCTAACCATGCAGTATTCGAGGGTTGAAACTAATGCATAAAATTGGGTATGAAAGGGATATGATCAACGTGTGAACTTGCCTTGTACAGTTGATGAAGATGATTCGCACTCATAACTCTTGATAGTTCTACTCATCACACTCCGATCAATCTATCGTGAGCAAGCAATAGTAACCACCCATAAGCAATCACTCAAAAGATCGGGAAGAACGAAGAAGATAGTTCGGAAAACATCAAAACCAAGCAAATAACTCTTGCAACATAAAACAATTTCTGACAGTACCAAAATTATGTGAATTTGGCCTTATCAGAAAGTTTAGGTCAAGAGCTTCGATTTGCAAAAAGAATCAATTAAATCGGAGTTATAAAACTCAAGCTATGATCAAAAGAAGTTTGAATATGAATCTGAACAAATTTCGAAATCTAAAAATTTGAAAAGATTGATGTGACAGGTTCACTAGATAGGTGAAAACAAGACAAAACTATAGGCGCTGGTTTCATCTAATTTGGATGAATGAGTAAAAAGTTATGGTTATTTGAAAAAGTAGAGCCAAAGTGTTTTACGAATGAAAAAATAGCTACGGCTAAAAGAATTCTAGATCTAATGTGTAAATACAGAGGCTAATTGATAATCTAATTATTCTACCGTACTAGTCTAACAATAATAAACTACAAGAGTATAAAAAGAAAAGAAAGATACCTTTATATGGTAGAGAAAATACGACTTCAGAGAGAGGAGACAACATTCAGAAGTCGCGCCGGAGAGGGAAAAAATATTTTTCTTAAATGAATCTAGTCAAACCAAAATATATTGATTTAACCCGAATCGGGTGATTTTTGAAGGCTCTATGAGTCTATATTTATTGATGGAAAAGAGGTTTAGGGGTCAAACGCTAGGCAATGTGGAACGAAAAGTAGACGAAAAGAAAATGAAACAGAGAAGAAAAATGCTAAACATCTCGTATGGGCCTAAAGGCCGTAGGCGGTTTGGCTAGCCGCGCGCACTACAATTTTTTTTAGCAATTGAAAAGAAAGAAAAGAAAAGAAAACTATGGGAAAAAAATATGGGGAGGAATATGGCCGGCTGGGCCTGGCCCATATAGGAAAAGAAAAAAATGGGGCGCCCGCTGGTACTATGATGCGCATGTGGGCGGCAAATAATTATGGGCCGCACGTACAGTTTTTTATAGAAATAGGAAAGGAAAACGAAATAACGGAAATAAAATTAAAACTATATATAGGCATATTATATATAGAAATTTTCAAAAAAAGATTTTCTATAACTTGAACATTTTTCTAGTGTCAAATAAAATCCACAAAAATTCAAATAATTCAAACAGTGCTACTTCTACAGTAAAACCCAATAAAAATCATTTTAGAAATACCAAAATGATTTCAAAATTATTTCTCTCCAATTTTTTATTGTAGGGAACCATTTAACCCTAATTTCCATATATTTTATTTTTGGAGAAAAATAATTTGAATAAAACCCAAATAACTCCAAATTGAAAATAATTCCAATGGGATTTTGAATCTAATTCCTTTAAAACTTCCAACTCATATTTCATATATTTTGAAGAAGTCATTTTATCTTCTCTCATGAAAATCATTGAGTTGCTTAAAGTTTTTCTGGATTTGAAATGTTTCCAAGTGAAATTCAAATATTTTCAAAAACCCTTTTCATTTATTTAAATAGAAGAAGCCATGTCATCTTCTCTCTAGGGTTTTGTATTTGAAAAGAATTTGAATTCACGGAGATCATAAAAGCAAAAATGAAAGTTTGGGAAAGTCCTTTTATTCCATCTCATTAACTTTCAAAAAGTTTTGAATTCACTTACTTTCAGTCAATCAATCACACAACAATCAGAAAAAACTATCTATTTAATATAACATTCCATAATTTAGAATTTTGGGATGTTACAAACCTACCACCCTTAAAATGAATCTCGTCCTCGAGATTCAGAGAGGCTAGAAAGAAATAGGTTAGGGTTCGGAGTCTTCTCAAAATCCATCGATTGTCAAAAGGGTCTGGGGTGCTACCACCCTTAGAAGCATTTTTACGGTTCCATCAAAACTCGTATACTCCATCCATTTTTCTTGACAGTGTCGGTCTTCTCAGATCTTCACGATAATTCCTTCTCTGGGCTCTTCCGGTAGTGGCATAACCTTTATCGCAATTCTTATGTCCTTTCATCTTGGTAAGGTTATTCCGAGACTGGGTCTTCATAGCTGACGGGTCTAGCGCCAATACTAACTACCGATATCTCATGGTGGTCAATAATTTATGGTTTCTCCCGCAGGAAATGGGTTTGGGCTTCATTCTCACCGTATGACCTACGATTGGCAACAGCTGCCTTGTTCAAGGGAAAATTGTCCTACCATTCTAAGGTTTAAACAAGGTTTTGATCTCGTCTCTCTACTATAGGTAAGTCACTTAGATTTACCATCCCATATAGCAAGGCGAATAATAAGAGTAAGTCGGTATGGTGATCAATCCATCCCGCACCCAAATCATTACCCTGTATATGTTTTAGCAAATCTTGCATTCTAACACTCGGTCATCCTCACCAGCATTGCAGAATTTCTCTTGTCGACGAACCAAGTTCGGATAAATCCATGGATTCTGCAAGCCAAACAAACATCTATCGTTCCTTCACAACTCTCAGGTTTTGCGTTACTCCTATAAGATCGTCTACCGGTAAAATCATAACTTCTTCCATGGTTTTTCCTTCGACAAGAGTGTGCTTGCTTCCTGGCAGGTCCTGGGGCCTATGGGTTACGACCCATCTCATCACTTGTAAACCTTGAAATCATCATCGGGGGCAACTGATCATTATTCCAACATCCAGCTTCCTAGCATTCTTAAATCCATCCAATTGTATTGTCTCCCTTCCCTCTATTTGTACCAAACTAAGACGTGATTACTCAGACTCATCATGGAGTTACAATCGCTCCATATTACCAACATCATACCTCCTTTATATCCAATAGTACTTCATCCCTTCATACTCCTGGGATATCCCCCACGTCGAGATAAAACTCATACTTATTTTGTCCGAAATCCACTCCGTGGCATATCATTCTCCTTTCCATGGGTTAAGTGTCCTCACGGGGTACTACTACCTTTAAAATGCACAATTCTTCCATAGACCATATTTCTCATATCCTCAAAAATGGTAAAAAATCTTTCTTCATAAAATTCAAATCAGTACCAATGATGCTAACTTTATTGATTCTCTAATGATTGCAATCTGTTGATTTTCCATTACATGCATCAACTCAACTCCCACTACTACTACTATATTCCTTCTGTTGCAAACTCAACTATTTATCAAAAGTCTCCTCCTTGGGGCATTTCTGTGGCAAAGTGCCCTGCTTCATTACAGCGAAAACATATTACTTCTCCCAAGTATCGAGGTTTCCTTTTTGGGCAACTGCTGAAGTAGTGCCACGACTCCTTGCACCTGAAACAGGTGATATAACTCAGGTCCTTCCTGGAATCCAATCTATTCTCTTCCTGGACTTCTCCGTTCCAATCAGGGCTTCTATTTCCTGTGGGTCATACTATACTTCCTCTATTGGGAATTCTACTAGATCCCCATTCAGACAATTTTGGGAGATGTGTCCTTCTTCTCCACATGAATAGCAAGACTTGGTGCAGGGTTTAATTGGGTTTTCTTTGGGTGTGTCCTCCACCTCTTCCTTCATCACATGTCCTTCTAAAATTTCCATGAGGGCTCCTTTCATTGCTTCTTTCTTCTGTTGTACGGTTCTTTGTACCATGGGGTAAATGTGACACTAAGCAGGGTAGTGGGTAGTCCCTTCACACAAGATACAAGTGATCTGCCTAGTCGGGCATTCTTCAGTTGTGTGACTTCCTTCACATTTAGGGCATTCATCCTTGTGTTCTTTATGGGTGTGTCCTATTTCTCCACAAAGCTTTCGTGCACAGAGCTTCTTCATATCATTTCCATAAGGCTTCAACTTCTGGGACACAAGCCGAGACTTCGGCAGAGTCAACTTAAATTCTTTCCAAGTGGTTACTCCCTGCCATCCATTGATGGTTTGGTACATCCTCCACCAAGTAGAAGCACCTCTTTCAAAGCACTGAAGAGCATGCTGGGCCATATCCTTTCCGACTATAGGGTTATTCTTCATGTGATCCTCCATGTTCTGAATCCATCGGTCTGTCTCCAACTGACTCATCGGTCCAGAAAATACAAGCTCATCTCCATTCATCCTCTATTGGGTCCATGTGGGTTTGGGGTGAGATAAGAGATATAGAGAGGGATGCACACAACACAAACAATAGTTTTGAAAAGACAGATTTTTATATGTGGCTATCGGAAAAACATCAAACAGATGACAACTCACAATCGTCGGATCTAACGTAGGTATATAACAGGGGTTTGGTCTTCTAAAGGTCAATAAATCTTCAAAGTCGCCAAACTCTTCAAGTCTTGTTCATGTATCCGATGGCTTCTTTTGATCGTCCTTGTTCTTCTCAAGTTCTTTGGTCATATCATCTCTGTTGACGCAAATTCTCTCGTGATATCCTTTAATATTTCTGGAGTTGCGTTCCAAACTTCTGGTTTTCAACATCCTTGGCATGAACCATGTCCTACTGTCCTTCAGTTCCTGACGAATCTCTGGTGTCTCGAGGTTTTACTCCTCCAGCTTGGCTACTTATAGCTTCTGGGTACTGAGTTCTTCAGGAATTGCTTCCTTGTCAAATACACCTTCCTGCAGATCGATCTTACCTTCTTGATGTAACACTCCAAATCCTGGCGATACACCAGCTAAGGTTAAAACTTCGTCTTGCTGATAGGTGCTCCATAAGCCTTCTTGTCATCCAATCCTTCCAAATAAATGCATGCTTAACTCAGCATGGTAGCAATAGCATAAGCGGGAGATAACACCATGGTTAGCCATGTCTATGCCCATGTTACTACCATGAGCCTTCATTCCATAGTTGATATCTCCTACCTTAGGGTTTTCTTGACAAAACCTTGAGTTTTTTAAATCTCCATGTTCCGGTCTTCTCCAACACACCTTGATCTCGGGTATTGACAACTTCGATAATCTAACTAATTCCATAAGGGTAGCCTTACTAGGTCATACTAATCTGGAAATTCTTCAGAGCCTTCAAATTCTCCTAGTCTTTGGTGTCTTCAACCGTTGTAGTTTCCATTATAATGCATGGTAAAATCCTCTTCATTTTGAAGTGGTCTTCCGATATCTTGTACTTCTTGGAGTGGTCTCATCAGTCGAATCTTCATGTGGTCAAATGGGGAAAGGGGTATAGTCTAACTAAAAGGGAAATTTGAATAAGCTTAGAAGAGAAGAGAGGTAAAAGATCCTTTTGAAAACAAAGTTTTAGAGAAAAATCTTTCCTATGGGCTTGCCAGTTTCTAGGGTCACGTACTATAGTCAACATGAGCTCTAATACCATCTTGTAGCAACCCGACCTCAGATGGTCAAGTCTCTGTGCTTAAGTGTCACCCTGATCGGTATGCTGACACGCACAGTACTCGAGGATTTATAACAGAGGTAAATCACATGTATAAAGTAATGTAAACAATATTACATCAATCCATATAGCGGAAGTAACAAAGGTTGTGGATTCCCATCAACACCCATCTTGTAGCGACCCGACCTCAGATGGTCAAGTCTCTGTGCTTAAGTGTCATCCCTGGATCGGTATGCTGACACTCACAGTACTCGAGGATTTATAACAAAGGTAAATCACATGTATAAAGTAATGTAAATAATATTACATAAATCCATATAGCGGAAGTAACAAAGGTTGTGGATGCCCATCAACACCAACGAAAAAGTTGAGTGTAGAAACCATAACCCTAATGTATCACTTACTCGTCGTAAGAATCCTGCAACATGAGACGTTGCAGCCACAAAGGGTCAGTACATTGAATGTACTGGCAAATTCACACTGTAGAGCAATGCTGAATAATAGCTATCACTACATGCATATTTGGCTGGTGGAAAGCTCTAAGTTTGTTTTTGCATAAAGCCAATTTTTTCCTACAACAAAGGAATATATTTTATTTACTACAAAGTTTGTTGAAAACATTGAGAAGGTTCCTTCAACTCAATCCCAATTAAAGTAATCATTAACCCAACCGGTTAATTAAATAAAGTGATGAGATCAACATGATAATTCAAGAACCAGATACTCAAGATGTCCATAACTGGGGACACGGCTAACCATGATTAGTTTGTACACTCTGCAGAGGTTTGCGCACTTCTCCCCACAAGACTCGATCTCCTCCGTTGGATTTCTCGCACTACACAGTGTTTGAGAAACGAATGACCGAGACACAGCCTTTCAGAAACATTAACTCTGTACTCTGGATGGACAGTTACACCTACTTTCCCCTACATCTGCTAGCGCACCACTGAAACAGGTCATGTAACATACTCAACTATGCTAGAGCCCATAATAGCTTGTGGCTGCACACAGAAGTTTCTAGCATGAATAATCTTATCATCCCTTTGAGCCTGGTGGCATTCCATAGGGTGATCACACGGGTCCTCCAGGATCACCTTGGGCAAGCACTGGGTTCTCCAGGTGCCGGGGCAAACCACTATGTGCTCCAGGGTGCCCCTACCATTCCACCCAGATGTGTATTAAAGTAGCCACCTTAAGTTAACCATTAATAATAACTCTCACATCTGTCATGAATCACTCAAACCAAACCACGTCTACGAGCATAGCATAACAGTATAAGCATAACGTAGTAACTCCCAGGGTTTGAATGCAAGCCAATAGGTTCCTTCCTCATCAACTACTTCCCAATACCCACATGTTATCGAGTCCTAACCATGTAGTATTCGACGGTTGAAACTAATGCATAAAAACTAGGTATGAAAGGGATATGATCCAGTTGTGAACTTGACTTGTATAGTTGATGAAGATGATTCACACTCATAACGCTTGATAGTTCTACTCGTCACACTCTGATCAATCTATCATGAGCAAGCAATAGTAACCACACATAAGCAATCACTCAAAAGATCGGGAAGAATGAAGAAGACAGTTCGGAAAACATCAAAACCAAGCAAATAACTCTTGCAACATAAAACAATTTCTAACATTACCAAAATTATGTGAATTTGGCCTTATCAGAAAGTTTAGGTCAAGAGCATCGATTTGCAAAAAGAATTAATTAGATCAGAGTTATAAAACTCAAGTTATGATCAAAAGAAGTTTGAATATGAATCTGAACAAAGTTTGAAATCTAAAAATTTAAAAAGTTTGATGTGACAGGTTCACTAGATAGGTGAAAACAAGACAAAACTATAGGCGCTGGTTTCATCTAATTTGGATGAACGAGTAAAAAATTATGGCTATTTGAAAAATCAGAGCCAAACTATTTTACGGAAGAAAAAATAGCTATGGCTAAAAGAATTCTAGGTCTAATGTATAAATAGAGAGACTAATTGATAATCTAATTATTCTACCGTACTAGTCTAAAAATAATAAACTACGAGAGTATAAAAAGAAAAGAAAAATAAAGAAAGATACCTTTATAAGGTAGAGAAAATACGACTTCGGAGAGAGGAGACAACTTCTAGAAGTCGCGCCGGAGAGGGAAAAATAATTTTCTTAAATGAATCTAGTCAAACCAAAATATATTGATTTAATCCGAATCGGATGATTTTTGGAGGCTCTATGGGTCTATATTTATAGATGAAAAAGAGGTTTAGGGGTCAAACGCTAGGCAATGTGAGACTAAAAGTAGACGAAAAGAAAACGAAACAGAGAAGAAAAATGCTAAACATCTCGCACGGGCCTAAAGGCAGTAGGCGGTTCGGCCGGCCGCGCGCACTACAATTGTTTTAAGAAAATTAAAAGAAAGAAAAGAAAAAAAACTATGGAAAAAATATGGGGAGGAATATGGTCGGCTGGGCCTGGCCCATATAGGAAAAGAAAAAAATGGGGCGCCCACTGGTACTATGATGCGCATGTGGGAGACAAATAATTATGGGCCGCATGTATAGTTGTTTTATAGAAACAGGAAAGGAAAGCGGAATAACGAAAATAAATTGAAAATTACATATAGGCATATTATATAGAGAAATTTTCAAAAAAAGATTTTCTATAACTTGAACATTTTTCTAGTGTCAAGTAAAATCCACAAAAATTCAAATAATTCAAGCAGTGCTACTTCTACAATAAAACCCAATAAAAATCATTTTAGAAATACCAAAATGATTATAAAATTATTTCTCTCCAATTTTCTATTGTAGGGAACCATTTTACCCTAATTTCCATATATTTTATTTTTGGAGAAAATTAATTAGAATAAAACCCAAATAACTCCAAATTGAAAATAATTCCAATGTGATTTTGAAATTAATTCCTTTAAGACTTCCAACTCATATTTCATATATTTTGAAGAAGTCATTTTATCTTCTCTCATGAAAATCATTGAGTTGCTTAAAGTTTTTCTGGATTTGAAATATTTCCAAGTGAAATTCAAATATTTTCAAAAACCCTTTTCATTTATTTAAATGGAAGAAGTCATGTCATCTTCTCTCTAGGGTTTTGTATTTGAAAAGAATTTGAATTCACGGAGATCATAAAAGCAAAAATGAAAGTTTGGGAAAGTCCTTTTATTCCCTTCATTTAACTTTCAAAAAGTTTTGAATTCACTCACTTTCAGTCAATCAATCACACAACAATTAGACAAAACTATCTATTTAATATAAAATTTAGAATTTTGGGATGTTACACTACTACTCTGTTATGCTTGCATCTGAGTACTTATTCCGCTGATAAGTAGTTCATTGCTTAGGAATTTCCTCACTCTGAAATTCCTGAGTGACGAATTTATAAAAATCGCCTATTCACCCCCCTCCTAGTTGATATAACAGACTTTCTCAATGTTATATTCATGCCCCAATCATGAGCTTTCAAGAGAAATTATTATTCAAATTTTTTATGCTCGGCTTTCTTATAATGATCGATCCATGCTCAATACTTCTTGTATTGGTTCCTATATGAAGAAGGATATTGAATTCAAATGGGATTTATTGGAAAGAATTAAACGCAAATCTGAAGATTGGGATCTCGACGAAGGTAAGGAGTCAGGTATAAACCTTAAGTTTGATTGTGTTAAATCTTTTAAGGATACCGATGCTTCTCGTGATTTTAGCACTAAATATGGACTTGACTCTGAGATAGTAGCTTCTTTTTGTGAATATTTTTCCACTCATGTTGATCTCCCTAAGGAGAAGTGGTTTCAATATCATCCTCCCATTGAACTTAAAGTAGTTGAACCTATTAAAGTTGAAGAAGAAATTATTACTTATAATGTTGATCTTATTGTTCCTACTGCTTATATTGAGAAACCACCTTTCCCTGTTAGAATAAAGGATCATGCTAAAGCTTCAACTATGGTTCGTAAGAGTTATACTAAAACACATACACCCTCTGAGCAAATTAAAGTTGAACCTAGTATAGCTATGGTTAAAGATCTCTTGGTTGATAATATTCATGGGCATGTTATTTATTTCTGTGATGAAGCTGCTAGAATTGCTAAACCCGGTATGAAAGGTAAACATAGACTTATTGTTAGCATGCCTGTTGTTTCTGTTAAAATAGGAGATCATTGTTATCATGGCTTATGTGATGCCGGTGCTAGTGTAAGTGCAATTCCTTATACCTTATATAATGAAATTATGAATGATATCGCACCTGCTGAGATAGAAGATATTGATGTTACTATTAAGCTTGCCAATAGAGATACTATATCACCAATTGGGATTGTTTGAGATCTTGAAGTCTTCTGTGGGAAGATAAAATATCCTACTGATTTTCTTGTTCTTGGTTCCCCACAAGATAATTTTTGTCCCATTATATTTGGTAGACCCTTCTTGAATACAGTTAATGCTAAGATAGACTGCGAGAAAGATATTGTTACTATTGGTTTGGTTGATATGTCTCATGATTTTAATTTCTTTGAATTTCATAGACAACCCAATGATAAAGAATTTCCTAGTAAAGATGAAATTATTGGTCTTGCTTCTATTGCCATTCCTCCTGCTGATCCTTTAGAACAATATTTGCTAGACCATGAAAATGATATGTTTATGAATGAAAGAAGAGAAATAGATGAAATATTCTTTAATCAAAGACCTATTTTGAAACAAAATTTGCCTATTGAAATTCTTGGGGATCCTCCTCCACCTAAGGGTGATCCCGTGTTTGAGCTTAAACCATTACCTGATACTTTGAAATATGCTTATCTTGATGAAAAGAAGATATATCTTGTTATTATTAGTGCTAACCTTTCAGATCATGAAGAAAAGAAATTATTGAAAACTCTCAAGAAGCATCGTGCCGCTATTGGATATACTCTTGATGATCTTAAGGGCATTAGTCCCACTCTATGTCAGCACAAAATTAAGTTGGAGAAAGATGCTAAACCATTTATTGATCATCAGCGACGGTTAAATCCTAAGATGAAAGAAGTGGTAAGAAATGAAATACTACAGCTTCTGGAGGCAGGTATAACTTATCCTATTGCTGATAGTCAATGGGTAAGTCATGTTCATTGTGTCCCTAAGAAAGGAGGTATTATTGTTGTTCCTAATGATAAGAATGAATTGATTCGTCAAAGAATTGTTGAATGTTATAGAATGGTAATTGATTAACCACTTTTACTTGCCCTTTCTGTACCTTTACTTATAGACGTATGCATTTTGGTTTATGCAATGCACCTACTACCTTTCAAAGATGTATGACTGCTATATTCTCTGACTTTTGTGAAAAGATTGTTGAGGTTTTCATGGATGATTTTTCCATTTATGGAACTTCTTTTGATGATTGCTTAAGAAACCTTGACCGAGTTTTGCAGAGATGTGAAGAAACTAATCTTGTCTTGAATTGGTAAAAGTGCCACTTTATGGTTAATGAAGGTATTGTCTTGGGGCATAAAGTTTTCAAAAGAGGTATTAAAGTTGATAAAGCTAAAGTAGATGCTATTGAAAAGATGTCGTGTCCTAAAGATATCAAAGGTATAAGAAGTTTCCTTAGTTATGCTGGTTTCTATAGGAGGTTTATTAAAGACTTCTCTAAAATTTCTAGGCCTCTCACTAATCTCTTGCAAAAATATGTTCCTTTTGTTTTTGATGATGATTATGTAGAAGCATTTGAAATACTTAAGAAAGCCTTGATTTCTGCACCTATTGTCCAGCCACCTGATTGGAATTTACCCTTTGAAATTATGTGTGATGCTAGTGATTATGTTGTTGGTGCTGTTCTAGGACAAAGAGTTGACAAGAAATTAAATGTTATTTAGTATGCTAGTAAAACTCTAGACAGTGCCCACAGAAATTATGCTACCACTGAAAAAGAATTTTTAGAAGTTGTATTTGCATGTGATAAGTTCTAACCTTATATTGTTGATTCCAATGTAACTGTTCACACTGATCATGTTGCTATAAAATATCTTACGGAAAAGAAAGATGCTAAACCTAGACTTATTAGATGGGTTCTCTTGCTATAGGAATATGATTTGCATATTATTGATAGAAAGGGAGCTGAGAACCCTATCGCAGACAACTTGTCTAGGTTAGAAAATGTTCTTGATGACCCACTACCTATTGATGATAGCTTTCCGGATGAACAATTAAATGTCATAAATGCTTCTCATAGTACTCCATGGTATGCAGATTATGCTAATTATATTGTTGCTAAATTTATACCACCTAGTTTCACATACCAGCAAAAGAAAAAGTTTTTCTATGATTTAAGACATTACTTTTGGGATGACCCACACCTTTATAAAGAAGGAGTACATGGTGTTATTAGACGTTGTGTACCTGAGAATGAACAGGAACAGATCCTACGCAAGTGCCACTCCGAGTCTTACGGAGGACACTGTTGGGGATCGTAGCAGAAATTTAAAATTTTCTACGCATCACCAAGATCAATCTATGGAGTAATCTAGCAACGAGGGGAAGGAGAGTGCATCTACATACCCTTGTAGATTGCTAAGCGGAAGCGTTGCAAGAACAAGGATGAAGGAGTCGTACTCGTAGCGATTCAGATCGCGGTTGATTCCGATCTAAGCGCTGAACAACGGCGCCTCCGCATTCAACACACGTGCAGCCCGGTGACGTCTCCTACACCTTGATCCAGCAAGGGGAGAAGGAGAGGTTGGGGAAGACTCCGTCTAGCAGCAGCACGATGGCGTGGTGGTGGTGGAGGAGCGTGGAACTCCAGCAGGGCTTCACCAAGCACTACGAGAGACGAGGAGGGAGAGGGGTAGGGCTGCGCCAACAGGGGAAGAACTTCGTGTGTTGGGCTGCCCCTTTGCCTCCACTATATATAGGGGAAGAGGGAGGGCTGCGCCCCCACCTAGGGTTCCCACCCCAAGGGGTGCGGCAGCCCTAGATCCCATTTAGGGTGGCGGCCACAAGGGGGAGAGGGGGAGGCGCACCTGGGGTGGGCCTTAGGGCCCATCTGCCCTAGGGTTTGCCCCCCTCCCCTCTAGGAGGCGCCTTGGGCCTTGGTGGGAGGCGCCCCAGCCCACCTAGGGGCTGGTCCCTTCCCACTATTGGCCCATGTAGGCCTCCGGGGCTGGTGGCCCCACCTGGTGGACCCCCGGACCCCTCCGGTGGTCCCGGTACACTACCGGTGATGCCCGGAACACTTTCGGTGGCCAAAACCATACTTCCTATATATCAATCTTTACCTCCGGACCATTCCAGAACTCCTCGTAACGTCCGGGATCTCATCCGGGACTCCGAACAACTTTTCGGTAACCGCGTACATACTTTCCCTATAACCCTAGCGTCATCGAACCTTAAGTGTGTAGACCCTACGGGCTTGGGAGTCATGCAGACATGGCCGAGACAACTCTCCGGTCAATAACCAATAGCGGGATCTGGATACCCATGTTGGTTCCCACATGCTCCACGATGATCTCATCGGATGAACCACAATCTCAAGGATTCAATCAATCCCGTATACAATTCCCTTTGTCTATCAGTACGATACTTGCCCGAGATTCGATCGTCGGTATCTCGATACCTTGTTCAATCTCGTTACCGGAAAGTCTCTTTACTCGTTCTGTAACACATCATCCCGTGATCAACTCCTTGATCACATTGTGCACATTATGATGATGTCCTACCGAGTGGGCCCAGAGATACCTCTCCGTTACACGGAGTGACAAATCCCAGTCTCGATTCGTGCCAACCCAATAGACACTTTCGGAGATACCCGTAGTGTACGTTTATAGCCACCCAATTACGCTGTGACGTTTGGCACACCCAAAGCACTCCTACGGTATCCGGGAGTTGCGCAATCTCATGGTCTAAGGAAATGATACTTGACATTAGAAAAGCCTTAGCATACGAACTACACGATCTTTGTGCTAGGCTTAGGATTGGGTCTTGTCCATCACATCATTCTCCTAATGATGTGATCCCGTTATCAACGACATCCAATGTCCATGGTCAAGAAACTGTGACCATCTATTGATCAATGAGCTAGTCAACTAGACGCTTACTAGGGACATGGTGTTGTCTATGTATCCACACATGTATCTGAGTTTCCTATCAATACAATTCTAGCATGGATAATAAACGATTATCATGAACAATGAAATATAATAATAACTAATTTATTATTGCCTCTAGGGAATATTTCCAACAGTCTCCCACTTGCACTAGAGTCAATAATCTAGTTCACATCGCCATGTGATTAACACTCACAGGTCACATCACCATGTGACCAACATCCAAAGAGTTTACTAGAGTCACTAATCTAGTTCACATCACTATGTGATGAATACTCAATGAGTTCTGGGTTTGATCATGTTATGCTTGTGAGAGAGGTTGTAGTCAACGGGTCTTGCCATATTTAGATTTTGTCATATCATAGATGCTGCTACCACGTTCCACTTGGAGCTATTCCAAATTGTTGCTCCATTATACGTATCCGGTATCTCTACTCAGAGCTATCCGGATAGGTGTTAAGCTTGCATCGATGTAACTCTTTACGTCAAACTCTTCATCACCTTCATATCCGAGAAACATTTCCTTATTCCTCTAAGGATAATTTTGACCGCTATCTGGTGATCTACTCCTAGATCACCTTTGTATCCTCTTGCCAGACATGTGGCAAGGCACACATCTGGTGCGGTACTCAACCTGGCATGCCGTATAGAGCCTATGACAAAAGCATAGGGGACGACCTTCGTCCTTCCTCTTTCTTCTGCCGTGATCAATCGTTGAGTCTTACTCAACTTCACACCTTACAACTCAGGTAAGAACCCCTTCTTTGACTGATCTATTTTGAACTCCTTCAAAAACATGTCAAGGCGTGCGTTCTTTGAAAGTATCATCAGGTGTCTTGATCTATCTCTATAGATCTTGATGCCCAATATGTAAGCATCTTTATCCAGGTCTTCCTTTGAAAATCACTCTTCAAACAACCGTTTATGCTTTCCAGAAATTCTACATTATTTTGGATCAACTATATGTCATCCACATATACTTATCAGAAATGTTGTAGTGCTCCCACTCACTTTCTTGTAAATACAAGTTTCTAGCAAACATTGTATAAACCAAAAAGCTTTGATCACTCCATCAAAGCATGTATTCTGATTCCGAGATGCTTGCTCTAGTCCATAGAAGGATTGCTGGAGCTAGCATACCTTTTAGCATCCTTAGGATCGACAAAACCTTTTATTGTATCACATACAACCTTTTCTTACGAAAACTGGTAAGAAAACTTGTTTTGACATCCATCTGTCAGATTTCATAATCGAAAAATACAGCTAATGCTAATATGATTCCGACGAACTTAAGCATCGCTATGGGTGAGCAATTCTCATCGTAGTCAACTCCTTGAACTTGTGAAAAGACTCTTTCCCACAAGTCGAGCTTCATAGACGGTAACATTACCGCCCACGTCCGTCTTCTTCTTAAAGATCCATTTATCTCAATGGCTTGCCGATCATCGGGCAAGTCCACCAAAGTCCATACTTTGTTCTGATACATGGATCCTATCTCGGATTTCATGGCTTCTAACCATTTGTCAAAATACGGGCCCACCATCGCTTCTCCATAGCTCGTAGGTTCATTGTTGTCCAACAACATGATATCTAAGACAGGATTACTGTACCACTTAGGAGTAGTACATATCCTTGTTGACCTACGAGGTTCGATAGCAACTTGATACGAAGCTTCATGATCACTTCCTCTTCAACAGATGTAGGCGCCACAGAAAACATCTTTCTGTGTTGCATCACTCTCTGGTTGAAGTATAGGTTCGACAACCTCATCAAGTTCTATCTTCCTCCCACTCAATTCTTTCGAGAGGAACTCCTTCTCAAGAAAGGACCCGTTCTTAGCGACAAACAATTTGCCCTCAGATCTGAGATAGAAGGTATACCTAACTGTCACCTTTGGGTATCCTATGAAGATGTGTTTGTCCGCTTTTGGGTTCGAGCTTCTCCGGCTGAAGCCTTTAAGCATCGCAGCCCCAAACATTAAGAAACAACAACTTTGGTTTCTTGCCAAACCAATGTTCATACGACGTCGTCTCAACGGACTTATATGGTGTCCTTTCTAAAGTGAATGCAGCTGTCTCTAATGCACAACCTCAAAATAATAGCGATAGATCGGTAAGAGACATCATAGATCGCACCATATCTCATAAGGTTCGATTATGACGTCCGGACACACCATTACCCTGTGGTGTTCCAGGTGGCTTCAACTATGAAACAATTCCACAATGTCTTAAGTGTTTGTCAAACCCATAACTTAGAAATTCTCATTGATCAGATCGTAGGAATTTGATCTTCTTGTTATGATGATTCTTAACTTCACTCTGAAATCGCTTGAAATTTTTCAAACGTTTCAGACTTGTGGTTCATTAAGTAAATATACCTATATCTACTCAAATTGTCAGTGAAGATGAGAAAATAGTGATATCCACCGCACGCTTCAATTTCTCATTGGATCACACGCATCAGCATGTATGATTTCCAACAAGTCACTTGCCCGTTTCATTGTACCTGAAAACGGGGTCTTAGTCATCCTGCCCATGAGGCATGGCTCGCATGTGCCAAGCAATTCAAAATCAAGTGACTCCAAATATCCATCGACATGGAGTTTCTTCATGCATCTTACGCCAATATGACCTAAGCGGCAGTGCCACAAGAAAGTGGTACTATCATTATTAACTCTACATCTTTTGGCGTGAACATGTGTATTACCACGACCGAGATTCAATGAACCATTCACATAGGGTGCATGACCATGAAAGGTATTATTCATGTAAACAGAATAACCATTATTCTCTAACTTAAATGAATAACCGTATTGCAATGAACATGATCTAATCATATTTATGCTCAACGTAGACACCTAATAACATTTATCTAGGTTCAATACTAATCCCGAAGGCAGATGGAGCGTGCGATGGTGATCTCATCAACTTTGGAAACACTTCCAACACACATCGTCACCTCTCCCTTAGCCAGTCTCCGTTTAGTCCGTAGCTTTTGCTTCAAGTCACCAATAATAGTAACTGAACCGGTATCCAATACCCAGGTGCTACCAGGAGTACTAGTGAGGTACACATTAATAACACATATATACTTTGTTGAAGTTGCCAGCCTTCTTATCTACCATGCATTTGGGGTAATTTTGCTACCAGTGACCGTTCCCCTTACAATAGAAGCACTCAGTCTCGGGTGTGGGTTCAACCTTGGGTTCCTTCACTGGAGCGGCAACTGGTTTGCCATCCATGAAGTTTCCCTTCTAGCCCTTCTTGAAATGAGTGGTCTTGTTAAACCATCAACGCTTGATGCTCCTTCTTGATTTCTACCTTTTGCGGTCTTTAAGCACCACGAACAGCTCCAGGATCAACTCCATCCCTTGCATGTCATAGTTCATCACGAAGATCTAGTAGCTTAGTGATAGTGGCTAGAGAACTCTATCAATCACTATTTTATCTGGAAGTTTAACTCCCACTTGATTTAAGTGATTTTAGCACCCAGACATTCTGAGCACATGCTCACTAGTTGAGCTATTCTCCTCCATCTTGTTGGCAAAAGAACTTGTCAGAGGTCTCATACCTCTCAACACGGGCATGAGCCTGAAATCCCAATTTCAGCTCCTGGAACATCTCATATGTCTTATGGTGTTCAAAACGTCATTGGAATCCCGATTCTAAGCCGTAAAGTATTGTGCACTAAACTATCAAGTAGTCATCAGGATGTGTCTGTCAGGTGTTCACAACATCCATAGACGACGTTGTAGGGTTTTGCACATCAGGTGGTGCATCAAAGATGTAAGCCTTCTATGTAGCAGTGAGGACACTCCTCGGACTACGGACCCAGTCCGGATCATTGCTTACAATATCTTTCAACTTAGTTTCTAGCAACGTATTGAAACAGGGAGCTACAACGTGAGCTGTTTATCTACAACATATTTGCAAAGACAATTTAGACTATGTTCATGATAATTAAGTTCATCTAATCAAATTATTTAATGAACTCCCACTCAGATAGACATCCCTCTAGTCATCTAAGTGAAACATGATGCGAATCGACTAGGCCGTGTCCGATCATCACGTGAGACGGACTAGTCATCAACGGTGAACATCTCATGTTGATCGTATCTTCTATATGACTCATGTTCGACCTTTGGGCCTTCCGTGTTCCGAGGCCATGTCTGTACATGCTAGGCTCGTCAAGTCAACCTAAGTGTTTCGCATGTGTCCTGAGGCCATGTCTGTACATGCTAGGCTCGTCAACACCCATTGTATTCGAACGTTAGAATCTATCACACCCGATCATCATGTGGTGCTTCGAAACAACGAACCTTCGCAATGGTGCACAGTTAGGGGGAACACTTTTCTTGAAATTTTAGAGAGGGATCATCTTATTTAAGCTACTGTCGTTCTAAGCAAATAAGATGTAAAACATGATAAACATCACATGCAATCAAATAGTGACATGATATGGCCAATATCATTTTGCTCCTTTTGATCTCCATCTTCGGGGATCCATGATCATCGTTGTCGCCGGCATGACACCATGATCTCCATCATCATGTCTTCTTGATGTTGTCTCGTCATCTATTACTTCTACTACTATGGCTAACTCTTTAGCAATAAAGTAAAGTAATTACATGACGTTTATGTTGACACGCAGGTCATAAATAAATTAAGACAACTCCTATGGCTCCTGCCGGTTGTCATACTCATTGACATGCAAGTCGTGATTCCTATTACAAGAACATGATCAATCTCATACATCACATATATCATTCATCACATCCTTTTGGCCATATCACATCACACGGCACATGCTGCAAAAACAAGTCAGACGTCCTCTAATTGTTGTTGCAAGTTTTTTACGTGGCTGCTATAGGTTTCTAGCAAGAACGTTTCTTACCTACGCCAAAACCACAACGTGATATGCCAATTTCTATTTACCCTTCATACGGACCCTTTTCATCGAATCCGATCCGACTAAAGTGGGAGAGACAGACACCCGCTAGCCACCTTATGCAACTAGTGCATGTCAGTCGGTGGAACCAGTCTCACGTAAGCGTACGTGTAAGGTCGGTCCGGGCCGCTTCATCCCACGATGCCGCCGAATCAAGATAAGACTAGTAACGACAAGTAAATTGACAAAATCGACGCCCACAACAACTTGTGTTCTACTCGTGCATAGAAACTACGCATAGACCTAGCTCATGATGCCACTGTTGGAGATCGTAGCAGAAATTTAAAATTTTCTATGCATCACCAAGATCAATCTATGGAGTAATCTAGCAACGAGGGGAAGGAGAGTGCATCTACATACCCTTGTAGATCGCTAAGCGGAAGCGTTGCAAGAACGCGGATGAAGGAGTCGTACTCGTAGCGATTCAGATCGCGGTTGATTCCGATCTAAGCGTCGAACAACGGCGCCTCCGCGTTCAACACACGTGCAGCCCGGTGACGTCTCCTACGCCTTGATCCAACAAGGGGAGAAGGAGAGGTTGGGGAAGACTCCGTCCAGCAGCAGCACGACGGCGTGGTGGTGGTGGAGGAGTGCGGAACTCCAACAGGGCTTCGCCAAGCACTACGAGAGACAAGGAGGGAGAGGGGTAGGGCTGCGCCAACAGGGGAAGAACTTCGTGTGTTGGGCTGCCCCTTTGCCTCCACTATATATAGGGGAAGAGGGAGGGCTGCGCCCCCACCTATGGTTCCCACCCCAAGGGGTGCGGCAGCCCTAGATCCCATCTAGGGTGGCGGCCACAAGGGGGAGAGGGGGAGGCGCACCTGGGGTGGGCCTTAGGGCCCATCTGCCCTAGGGTTTTCCCCTCCCCTCTAGGAGGCGCCTTGGGCCTTGGTGGGAGGCGCCCCAGCCCACCTAGGGGCTGGTCCCTTCCCACTATTGGCCCATGAAGGCCTCCGGGGCTGGTGGCCCCACCTGGTGGACCCCCGGACCCCTCCGGTGGTCCCGGTACACTACCGGTGATGCCCGGAACACTTCCGGTGGCCAAAACCATACTTCCTATATATCAATCTTTACCTCTGGACCATTCCGGAACTCCTCGTGACGTCCGGGATCTCATCCGGGACTCTGAACAACATTCGGTAACCGCGTACATACTTTCCCTATAACGCTAGCGTCATCGAACCTTAAGTGTGTAAACCCTACGGGCTCGGGAGTCATGCAGACATGACCAAGACAACTCTCCGGTCAATAACGAACAACGGGATCTGGATACCCATGTTGGTTCCCACATGCTCCACGATGATCTCATCGGATGAACCACGATGTCAAGGATTCAATCAATCATGTATACAATTCCCTTTGTCTATCGGTACGATACTTGCCCGAGATTCGATCGTCGGTATCCCGATACTTTGTTCAATCTCGTTACTGGCAAGTCTCTTTACTCATTCCGTAACACATCATCCCGTGATCAACTCCTTGATCACATTGTGCACATTATGATGATGTCCTACCGAGTGGGCCCAGAGATACCTCTCCGTTACACGGAGTGACAAATCCCAGTCTTGATTCGTGCCAACCCAACAGACACTTTCGGAGATACCCGTAGTGTACCTTTATAGCCACCCAGTTACGTTGTGACGTTTGGCACACCCAAAGCACTCCTACGGTATCCGGGAGTTGCACAATGTCATGGTCTAAGGAAATGATACTTGACATTAGAAAAGCCTTAGCATACGAACTACATGATCTTTGTGCTAGGCTTAGGATTGGGTCTTGTCCATCACATCATTATCCTAATGATGTGATCCCGTTATCAACGACATCCAATGTCCATGGTCAGGAAACCGTAACCATCTACTAATCAACGAGCTAGTCAACTAGAGGCTTACTAGGGACATGGTGTTGTCTATGTATCCACACATGTATCTTAGTTTCCTATCAATACAATTCTAGCATGGATAATAAACGATTATCATGAACAATGAAATATAATAATAACTAATTTATTATTGCCTCTAGGGCATATTTCCAACAAACACCACGCAGGAGATAGAACTGCACATAAGGTATTGCAATCTGGTTTCTATTGGCCCACTCTCTTAAAGATGCACTTAAGTTTGTCTTGTCCTATGATCAGTGTCAAAGAATTGGTAATATTAGTAGATGCCAGGAAATGCCTATGAATTATTCACTTTTTATTGAACCATTTGATGTGTGGGGCTTTGATTATATGGGAACTTTTCCTTCCTCTAATGGGTATACACATATTTTAGTTGATGTTGATTACGTTACTAAGTGGGTAGAAGCTATTCCAACTAGTAGTGCTGATCATAACACTTCTATTAAGATGCTTATAGAAGTTATTTTTCCGAGGTTTGGAGTCCCTGGATATTTAATGACTGATGGTGGTTCACATTTTATTCATGGTGCTTTTCGAAAAATGCTTGCTAAGTATGATGTTAATCATAGAATTGCATCTCCATATCATCCTCAGTCTAGTGGTCAAGTAGAGTTGAGTAATAGAGAGCTTATATTAATTTTGCAAAAGACTATTAATAGATCTAGAAAGAATTGGTCTAAGAAACTTGATGATGCTTTGTGGGCTTATAGAACTCCTTACACTACAAAAAAAATACACTTCCGTGATGATACGTGTTTGTCACAGTAGGTCGCTGTTTTGTCATGCATGTACATCCATGACAAATTTATGACAGAATCAAGATAGTCATACATGTGCTGTCGTAGAAGTGTTCCATGACATTACCAAAATTATCATCACAGAAGTGTCCACTTCCATGACGATAAATCGCGCGTCACAGAAGTGATTTCGTCAAGGGTGACCGACACGTGGCATCCACCGTAATGGAACGCCGTTAAGCTATCGGGCCGGGTTTTGGATCCGATAACTCATTAACAGCCCCGACCAATGGGGATTTTCCACGTGTAAAATCATCATTGGCTAGAGGAAACACGTGTCGGCTCATCGTCAGGACAAATGTCATCCACTCACTGGACAGAAGGCGCCTATGATACGTCGACACATGGCACGGCCCAACAAGTTTAAATGGGCCGGCCCAACTAAAGGCCCACAAGATTTTGCAGACCATAATGGGCCGGCCTAGCTAAAGGCCCACGAGATTTTGTGAACCATAATGGGCTGGCCCAGCCAAAGGCCCACAAGATTTCACGGGCCATAATGGGCCGGCCCAGGTAAAGGCCCAAAAGATTTTTGTGTGCCATAATAGGCCGGCCCAGGTAAAGGCCCACAAAATTCTTGCAGATCATAATGGGCTGGCCCAGCTAAAGGCCCACGAGATTTCATCGACATTAATGGGCCGGCCCAGCTGTAGGCCCATAAGAATTTTAGGACCCTAGTAGGCCGGCTCGTTAACTAGCTGCCATGTTTTGGGCCAAATGCCGGCCCATATTTGATACGGTCTATTAATGGCCTGCCACGCTCCGAGCCTAATAGTGGCCCATATGAGATCCGGCCCGTTAAAAGCCTACCACGTTCTGGGCCAAATTACGGCCCAGATCAGGTCCGGACCTTTAAGACGTTTTGGGCCTAATTATGGCCCACATCAGATTCGGCCCGTCAACTGGACACTATGCTTTTGGGCCCACTTGCTAAAGGCCCACTTAGTAATTCGGCCTGATATTAGTTTTGGCCTGTTAAGGGCTCGTTTAACATTTCGGCCCTATATTAATTTCAGCCTGTTAAAAGCCCGTCATATAGTTGGGCCTAACTACGGCCTGGTTTGCATCCGGCATGCTCGCAGCCCATATTTGATTGGGCCAAACAAGGACCGAGACAATTTTTCGGCCTGTTAAAAGACCGTGATTTGATTCGCACAATCATGGGCCGGGGTTCATTTCAGGCTGCTGCCGGTCCGTGAGCTGATCGGCACGTTTAAGGACCAACCTACATCGTGATTGCATGACGGCCTGATTATGTACCGTAATTTTACGGTTTGGCCAGTTTACTGCGAAGACAGGATATATATACAGTAAAATAACTGCAGCATCATGAATAAGAAAAAACCTATACTATACAATAAAGAAATTATGGCATATTACATCCACTGGGCATCAAAGTTCGCCACAATGATAATAAAGCACAAGCAGACAACAGATTACATACACTGGGCATCAAAGATTGCCACCAGTGCAAATAAACACGCCGACAAAATAATATACAAAACCGACATCACTTCAATAGAGTTCAAGAAAGGTTATCCCTGCTGGGGAGCTGCAGCACAAGTAGCTGAGCAAGATGATGAGACTGCACTTGTTCAACACTTATATCTTCCTCACTCTGAAAGATAAACAAGCAGACAGATGACAGGTTTTGCACATAAAAGTATCAGTGCTGACAATTCATCACATTTCTTACTCACGAATAAAGTGACACAGTTTAAATTTGCATTAACACAATATGGTATTGTTCAGGTCAAGACATGGCAGGAAAGGACATTGTGAAGGAGTTGGCAGCTTCACGACACCACTGGATTACAGATCAAGAACTCATAAGTATCAATGGTTAGTGTGCTGTCAATTTATACCATTTTAGATTGGCAAATAAAGAGACGGTTTAAATAATAGTAGAATGATATGACATTTTTCATAGTTAAGACATTGCAGAATGTAACATTGTGCTGTAGTGGGTAGGTTCACCACACCACTAGATTACAGATGAAGAACAGAAGCATACATGCAGTGCAAAAGAAGATCACTTGCTTCTTATAGTTTAATTTACATGGTATGAAGAAGGAACTTGGTTGTACAACTGAAAACTTAAATTGAGAAAGGACAAACTTTTGTTTATGAACAACATATAATAAACTTTAAACAAGCAATTTGATGCAAACACTAAAAATAAACAGCTGTTGCAGTCATGCCTAACCAAATATATACAACAAAGTTTGAAGGCTTGAGATGGACAAACTTACGTTATTTGTGAAGACAGGCTCTATAAAGGCCTTGTCCATGCTGATGGGGGGCAATTCAAGAATTTTACCATAGAATCTTCTTCAAAAGCATTGCCTTTATTCTACATTTTGTTAAGAGTAAATATAGATGTGATAATATACGAAAAAATGGAGAATATTTAAAATAAGATGAAGAGTGATGCTACATAACCAAGTAGCTATGAATGTAAGTGCAGCGATACATGCAAAAGGTACAACCAAGAGCAATGCACAGCTAAACTTCTTCAGTACCAACCTTATGGTAAGAGTAAATATAGATCTGATGTGTAGAAAATGGAGGGCAAAGGAAAATAAGCTGCAGAGTGATGGTACATGAACAACTACCTGTCATTATAAGTACACTGATAAAGGACAGCATGTACTTACAAGAACAATGCAGAGCTAAAAAAACATTGGCATTGGATATATTCTACACTAATGTAACCATTCATACAGATCAGATAATTTGGAGCGAACAATTGATAAGCAAGCTATCATGCATAATGTTGTCACATAATGTACCAGGTATGTATGCAAGTACAGTGATACAGGACAACAGGTACTAACAAGAGCAAAGCAGCGGGCATCATATTTGCGATATCCTGTCGTTCTTGTCAAACTGGAATTCTTCTTCGAGTAGATTTCCTGCAAAAAAGATCCGTAAGGCACATGCGGAAAAGTAGAAGTTCAAATTATCATGTGATTTCATAGACAGTACCTCATCCTGGGAACGAGACCAGTGCATAACAAGGTTTTTCCATTCAATGTCTTCTAAATTTAGCACAGGAGACTTCACCGGAAATTCGTTTATAGACTTGCCATCAAAGTGTGATTTCCTCAGGTAACACCGATACTGCTGCAATGCTTCCTTGAAAAGCACAAGCAAGCTTTGCTCGTCATGACTATCCAGATTGACCCTGGCCTAGGTACAACAATGTAATGTATATCATTGATGTGTTAAATCAGCAGAAAACAGGAAAATAATAGCCATGAATAATAGCACTTACACGTAAGTTGGACAGGAAGATGTGAAAATGGTGTTTGTCTTCACAATAATCTTCCCATGATGGGAATATATGCACGTAGTCCCTAACAACATTGAAAGCATTGTCTTTTAAACTGGGAATAAATGGAATGGGGTTCCAATCTGCAGGAATTGGCCATCTCTGCAGTTGGGATAGGTCTTCGGCCGTTGGACTTGCTGTACTTTTTGCTGGAGTGGGATTTTTCTGTGGTACAGCTGGTGCTATGGCAAATGAAATCGATATACCTTTTGCTGGAGTGCAGGTCCTATGTGGTGGGGCTAGTGGTCTGGCCAGTGAAGTATAGGTACAGTCTGCTGGAGTCGGTCCTACGTTTTGTGTCACTGCTTGTACAGCCAATATAAGTGGGGTGCTGTCTGATTTCTCCGGCACCACCACGTTTTCAAGGACTTTGCTGGTGCTCCTTCAGGTTCGGCAATCACCCTCTTCCTTTTTGATGTCTGATGCACAAGAACAGCATTTGAGTGGAAAAACATGGTATGATGACAGATGGAATATGTATTGATAATGGATGGGCATGGCATCTCGACTTATATGATGAGTAAACTAAGCAGATGGCGGTGCAACAAAGTAGAAGAAATGCAAGACAACATATGCAAGATACGCGCAATCAATAAAACCTTGCCAAATTAGAACAGGCACCTTGATGTGTGAACATGACAGGCCATCTGCCTTTGACTCCTCGAGGTTAGAATGGTCATTAGGATGATATTCCGAACAAGAATCAACAGGTGGGGAGCGTACGAGTTTCATTTCTTCCAGAATGGCACTCAATGCCTTGCTGCCCATTTTGTAAGTCATTGCAGTGTTCCATAATATTCTTTTGATGCGCGGATTCTGATATTCACTGTAATTGCGTATAATATCTGAGAACCATGAAAACATAAATAGTTGTGAGATTATCTTTGTAATGCAGATGATATTCTAATATAGGGGCGCCCCTGTAAACACTTGTGTGCTATCACTGGATTCTGATGAGAGAGCTCACATGTGCTGTAATATGGTGCGTGCATTTATATAATCTGGCACAAGTCCACAAAAAATAGGCTCCAGAAGTAAGGATAGCTGGCAGATGATAGGTTCATAATATACTGTATAGAGAGTTTATTGCCAAACCATGATAACAAGAGCACACAACAACTAGGCAGATCATAGGGGCTGTTTGGTTTTAGGACTAGCATTGCCACACTTTGCCACGCATTTTTGCCAAACTTGACTAAGGTTAGTTCATCAAAATGAGAGCCACAAGTTGGCAAGCCTAAGGGAATCTTGCCACACTTTTTGTGTGTATGCCATGTGGGGTCCAAGTGTGGCTTGCCTAAGATGTGCTTGAACCAAACACTCACCTAAGTTGGTCAAAGTTGCCTAACCTTAGGTGTGGCAATCTTTGGCAAAGTTAGTCACAAACCAAATAGCCCCATGGTGTACATAATAGGGGTACACCATAACCATGATATATAAATCGGGAAAGTGGAACTGGCTGGAAATTACGGTGTTGTATTGCCGCTAGTAATTGAAAGCCTATCGATCACGTATAGGCCAGCTCTATCAGCTGTTGACTGCAGATGTCCCTGCTCCCCTTCCTGACAAGGAACATACTATGCTTCCCATACAGAACACCGCACGGGCCGCCGGCCGAACCACAGGCCCCACCGCCTGTGTTCCTCTGCCACCCCCACCCCCGCCCCCACCCGCGTCGAGTTTTCTTCGTTCGACGAGGCCCCACCACTGGCCCCACAATCACCGTCCCCACTCGAGCCCCTTCGATCACACCGGCGAACTCCGGCGAGCTCTGAAAAATCGACTGACCCAATTTTGAAATTTAGTCTACTGTGATTTAACTAGTGTGGAATGTAAAAGGGGAAAACCATAAGCATTGCGAGTATGGTGTTGAGCGTCCCATGGCGGATCTGAAGGTGCAAACCATACAAAGGCAACTTCGCAACCAAGACAAGAAATCAGAGTAAAGCAGTGGTGATCTATTTTCTTGCTGCGATAAATAAGTTGAGCAGATACGAAAGAGTACCGACTCTGGTGCGGCGCCATGTACGCATCTGCTGAGAATTTGACGGTGCTGCGGTAGCGATGGCTGTCGACGGCGTGGAAGCAGATCTAGGAGGGTAGACGGTGGCGGCGGGGCACGATGGACGAGACGGTCGTAGGAGCAACGCCGGCAAGGTGGACGACGGCGGGGATGAAGCGAGAGGACGGGATGCAAGGATCTCGGTCCGAAGCCGTGGATGAGAGAGGTCGATCTCTTGTAATGGACGGCGGCGTCGGGGTATCAGCTCCGGCATGGTGGAGGATGACGGCGGTGGATGGGGTGGCGGACGGCGGCGGACGGAGGAGGGTGGGGTGGAGAGGGTGTTTTGGCACCCACGGAGTACGAATGGGGAAAAGGGAGGTAGAGAGGAAGGGGGAACCATGTATTCAGGGCGCTCTTGTCTCAAATGCAAGGAAATTTACAAACTTAGCCCCCGTTTCAAATTTCTACTACATCACAGCAACACTAGTCGGTTGGGGATAGGACGGTAATCTCGCATACACTGAATATTTGCCGACGAGAGTTTGTTTTTGGCGCCCACCGTGTATGAATATGAATCAGGGAGGGAGTCGATTTCGACCGAGGACACACTGTGTTTTGGCGCCCACCATGTATGAATCCGGGTGAGAGGCGGTTACGTCACGTTTGGGTGAAATTACAAACCTACTCCTATCAAAACCTATAGAAATCCAGCATATAGGCTTTGCGTGGCAGGGATAGGCAGTAGTGATTTCCATCTCATAGATTTTGGTTTCGGGTGCTTACTGCGACTTTCCCCGCTTCGTTCAAATTTTGCAGAGTGCACGTTTACTGTGCCAACTCAATTCAAATCCCGTTTGTATTCTATTTTTTTGGGCGGGATCCATTTTCAATTGGAATTACATTCTATATACATCATTTTTTATATATATACTTTCAAAAGCACAACAAAGAATTCTGCTCCTTTATATGTATAATATGATTTACAAATACTACGATCTCAAAATCTTAAGGTTGAATTCGAAAAAATTTAACCAAATTATGTTCTACTAAAATGTATGGATCAGTAATATCTACATATTAAATAACATAGATGTGCGTGAATTCATATGAGTATGCATGTTTGATAGATCAATTTTCGTTCGAGTATGGATTACATGTATCATCATCTCGAATTCAAATATTTGAATCCCTTTTTTTCACTCCTTTCACGCCCATCTCTCTCGCATGCATGCTCCTTCAAGTAGCTATCACTCTCTTTTCTCCAGCTCACCCGCACGCTCACTTCATGTTGCTCCTATCCTCGCAAACATGGTCTCTCGACGTCTCCCTTGAGAAGTGTCACACTCTCCCTATCATTATAAATTACACGGTTTTCATTATCTCTCACGTCTCTACTGTTCTCTGGTATCACTCGGTACCTAATCTTTCTTTTTCACCGCCAAACACAGAGTCTCCATCGTCTTTCACTTTGTCTTTCTCTCTATGGGATCCTCTCACACACCCTATATGTCTCTACATATGACTCATACCACTAAAATTACTCTCTCTATCTCTCCTGTAGACACAACATTTGTTGCGGTCTCCTTTTCGAATCCATCCCAGACTGACATTATTCATTTGTTTACCGATCAGACAACCCCAACTACCGTCTCCTCTCTCTCTCTCACAGACACACACGCACAACTCCTACCACTAAAATGTGAATGGAAAATGAGATTTTGTTATACCCAAACAAAAAGGACTGGAGGGAGTGATTGCTCTGACACGGATGAGACCTCTCATAGCACAGGCATTGAACCGGCGCGCCGGCCAAGAGGGACGCACTCGCTGTAGGCCCGGCTGAGCACGCCTCCTCGCCGCGTGCAACCAGCTTAAGACTGCCCCGCCTGCCTTCATTGAATCCGCACGTGTGCCAGCAACATGTCCTTCCGCGAGCCGGCAGGCATTTTAGAACACAAAAAATGACTAAAATATAATTAATTTACGCATGGTCTTTGACTTGTTGTGCTCGCACTAGTAGCAGGAACTAGTAGAGGATTTTCTTTATTTATAGCTCTCCTCACATTTTTTTGGCTTTGAAGTGAATCATGGTTGTGGACATTATGTATGAATGTGCAGATATCAGTTTGATGTGGAAGTTGAACTTGGAATGTCGGGCTTGCGCGTGAACTATACCATGTCGAATGCTTCGTCTGTTATTGTTTGGAAAGTAATTGTTGTTATTACATGACCCGAAAAAACATTTTGTGCCACATCAGTAGATACACGGACATCACAACATGCATGCTGACTGGATAAACATTTGAACCTAGCTATTATGAAGGAAATTTTGTATTGATAACAGTTTTAGATAGCAGGAGACGCCTAGCCTGCTCTGCCTGTGCTAGCTTATTTCTGGCTTCTTCCATCTCTTCTTTGGCTTGGGTGAAGAGAGCATCTGATTGCTCTTTTCGCTTCTTCAGGAACTCAGCTACATTCTCAAGGGCTGTTGCACGCTTTCTTTCAACCTTTACTAATGCCACGAGGACACGAACAACTGACGACTCCACCTGGCTTGTGTGTAAGCCAGCATCATCTGGGAATTTGCACCTTGTGTCTAATCCAACATCATTAGGGAACTGGCACCTTGTGTGTAATCCAGCCTCATTTTGGAAACATGATCTCGAGGTTGACCATACTTCCCTCCTCGCAGGAACAGCATCCTGACATGAAGTTACTTCTTTTTTAGATCAATACTCAGAGCAACCTAGATCCATTTAGTAGAAGCCAGATAAACAGAACTTGGAGAAGTGAATTCAAAAGGAAATAAATAAATAAATACAGACTACAAGGTGAGAACACCCACTTCCTACATCAAGCTAAAAACGAAAGCATTAGGACGATTAAGACTCTTCTTATTACACATCGAAGAACACCATGCTTAAGAGAAACAGAAACTACAACATATACACATTGAAGAACATGAGGCTACACGAAAGTAATTGAAAGGGTGTTACTTACCAAAGCTCGTTTTACAGGTTCGGTGCAGCTCCTCTTTAACTTGCCACGCTCCTTGAAGATGTCCCGAATATCCCGTGTTTGGTCTTCATTGCTCCTCTGCATGTTCGCACTCGTGGTTTTAAAATCTCAACATGGCAAGAAAAATATACTACTAGTAATACTCGCGCATCTTGTGGGCAACATTAAAGCACTCGTCTGCCATGTTAGAGCATCTCCAACAAGATAAACTACTCATACAAATGCATCTTGATGCGTGCAACGCATGGGGATTTTGCTAGTTCTAAAAACCTTTCCATCATTTGCCACACTACTGGTTGCAGATGAAAAACCTACCCAAGCACAATGCGATACAGGAGCGACGCACAATTACAAGCTGATATTCTGTTGGATAATGGACGCTATAACCAATTACTTTTACGGGAACAATAGCACCCAGGAAATTTGAAGGGTAGGTATGAAAAAAATTGGAACTGCACATGTACTGCTAAGTGATTCAATACACACATTACCAATCGAGGAGGAGAACGATGGTCACGGCGGCCTCTGTGAGTCATGGTCGGCAACGAGAGTCAGTTCATTGTCCATGACGGTGGTACTTCTGCGCTTGGCGTCGGCTTCCGGGAAGCAGATCCGAGACCGTGGAAGACGATGTCGGGGAAGAGGCTCCGTGTACGACGACGATGGTGGACCGGCTCCAGTGCGGCATACGAGGTTGTCGATGAGGCAGATGTGCTGCGGTGGACGAGTGCGCCGATGTAAAGGGGAGGAGCACGAAGGCTGCGGTGCCGTGGAGAAGTCTATTTTGCGGTGGGGATAGAAATTGGGGAGTATTCAGGTGTACTACTCTGGGTGCCGGGGTGGGGTTGGCTGGGTAGGGTGAACCTGAAGTTACAAAAACAGCCCCTACCAAGCATCATCCGTAGGCCTGTTCCGAAGGCTATGATGGTAACTTCCCACTGCTCAAATCAGGGTCGCGGGAGATTTTCCCGCCAACCTCAAAATTTTGTGACACTGGACTCCCCGTGTGGCGTGTTGAGTGATTCAGCAAAGCAACTAGCGAGTAGTAGTAGTAAACTCTGCATATTAGGTTTGACCGAAGTCAAACTTCCTAAAGTTTGACCAAGTTTATAGAAAAATATAAACATTTACCATAACAAATATGTATGATGTGAAAGTACATTCAATAATGAATCTAATGGTATTTATTTGTTATTGTATATGTTAATATTTTTTGTTATAAGCTTTCTGAGAGTTTACAAAACTTGACTTTGACCAATGCTAATACGCGGACTTAAATAAAAAAGGAGGGAGTACACATTTGTTTTCTTAGTTTGTAGTGAACTAATCATTTGTTGAAATTGTGAAATAAATATATTAGGCTATTGACTTCGAATGTAATGGTCTATACAATTCAATAGTTACAATCATTGTCGAATCCCAAGATGTATACAAGGTCTATAGTACTTCACAACATGCTCAAACTCACATAATCCCAGTCAAATGAGAATCTAAATGCATTTCATAGTTATTACTTTGTAGGATGCAACAAGAACAACCATCACTCTACATCAGCCATTATAGAAGCAACATTTTGACATATCCCAATGTGTGAATGAAATGTGCAGAGAGAGCTTTTGAAGATGGAGCAGATAGGGCGGGAAAGATTGTATGTATGTGGACGAGAGAGTAGGAGACAAACCTAATGAGACAGAGAGAGAGAGAGATAGAGAGAGAAAGAGAGAGGAAGAAGTTAGGTCTGTGAGAAAGATGCATACATGTAATATACATGAGATGCGTGTGCATCTGGATTCTGTATACGTGGAAGGAGAAGAGACAATGTGTTTGATGAGAGAGCAGGAAAAACATGGACGAGAGGGGAAGGATCTCGTGGGTTGAGGGATTGACAATTTTGTGCGGGGGGAGAGAGGGATTGGTAATTTTGTGCAAGAGAGAGAGAGGGTGGGGGGAGGAGTCAGTCAGCCGTCGTCACATCACCCTGCTTCCAAATGACCCTGCATTCTCTAGCGCGGTGTGGTCGCCGTCTTCGATCTGCTCGTTGCCCTCTTTGAAGATTGAGGTGTTGTGCATGTTGGGGTGCAAAGAAGCACAAGCGAGAGTGGTCGCCGTATAACCTTGGATGGGGATGAATTGTGTGCTCGGGGGAGTGTGTGTGTGTGTGTGTTGTGCTGCGTGTGTCTCTCTCTCTCTCTCTGTGTGTGTGTCAGATATTGAGAGAAAACAAACGTAAGGAGAGAAATGGGTATTCACGAAGGGATTGTGCGGGCCCTGAGGTGGGCAGGGGCCGGGTGAGGGTGTCAAAATGTGCGTGTTGATGCATGTGTTGCATGCGACCGTGCGAGGGACGGACGAATCGAGAGAGATGGTTGTTGTGTTACGGATGCTCCTCTCTCTGTCTCTCTCTCCCTCTCTCTCTCTCTCACACACACAAGTAAACTAGAAGACCGTTCTCTCATGTATACACAACGTATCGGCATCTGTCTATGTCTCACTCATGCACGATCATTTGCACATTCACACCTCTCTATGTCTGTATCACACGCACACCGTCTCCACATTGCCCTTCCACCACAACACACATATGGACACATACACATGTTCTCTCTCAGTCACACACACAAAATCAGTATTAAAAAAAACTAGGGCGCACCTAAAACGTCCAAATCCAAATAAAAACAAACTGGAGCTAAATTCAAATATATGGAAATATTGCAGCGTCAAGAACTTTCACAGGAAAAAAAGTTGAGTAATATTCGAGGATTGTTTTCACACACACAAAAAGGTTCGGTGGATGTCCTTCGAGCGCGACACAGTGACGCACCGTTCGATCGACCGCGCGGCCGCGGTTCACGCGCTTGCACAGTATTCCGTATTGTGGCCATGGTACTAAGGCTGGTCACAATGGGCAAGAACATAAGCTAGTAACTAATAAAAGTGCTGCCTAAGTCTAATGTTTATGTGTACTAGTATGGTTTTCTTTTAAGTTTGACCAACCTTATATATAAAACTAAAGTAAGCTCCCACACGCGCACTCATCAATATGCCGCCACCACCGTTACGCTTGCCGGCGCCCGCCTGCTCTGGCCAACAATTTCTCGCCCATCACCGCCGTGTCGCCGCCATCCCTGTGCCATGAAGCCGAAGGCTCGCCCGCTCACGTCGTCTGCAGTCCCTCCTCGCGATGCCGCTGCGCTGCCAAGCATGCGAGCAGCTGGTGGAGCCGCGTCTATGCACACAACGTACGAAGAGGAGGACGAGCGCGTGCTCCAGCACGCCGGCGAGGAGGAACTAGCGTGTCATTGTCGTCTCCGCCCGCGCGGAGGAGGCGCGCATGGTGGCTGTCGCGGCGGAAGCCGGTCGCGCGTGCGTCGAGCCCGCAAACCGGGTGCGGACACGGAATCTACCTTCGAGACATTGAATGCCACGTGGATCCTGCAATGTGAAGGAGCAATTTGGGTCAGTCGACTCATGTGAGCCGTTTGATGCAACATGGATGGCTAGAAGGGCTTCTTCCACCTCTTCTGTTGTCTTCTTCCTTCGCTTCGTCGAACTTCTTTCACAAATCGACTGACCCAAATTATAGTACTAGTACGAACGTATTAAGTACAATAAGAACACGAAGATACGAGCAGTAGTACCAACTGCAAGAAGAATAGTAGTAAGACATAGTACTAGTACTACTATACGTACTAAAGAGTTCAAATAACGAGAAAGAACATAAACGTAGTTCTGCTGGGGCCTCAGCACAACACACCCTTGAAAATAAACTAATAAGCAACTAGTCTGCTTGACACTGCAGTAGAACCAGCATGAGCGACGGCACTGCCACCTACTTGGAGTCCGAGTCCACGTCCTCGACTTCGTCCTCGTCCTTCTTCCTCTTCCTCTTCGCCGATGCTTCTTTGCTTGAACCAGACACTGGGCTCTGCTTCTTCATCCAACCCCTGTAGATATTTAAACAAAGGTAGGCATCCATTGCTGCATACAGGATGTGATCTTCATCTAGTGTCTTCGACTCCCATGCATGATGAAACTCGTGATGAGGTTTCTTCAGTTTAGCGTACGAAGGATCAATCACGGCTGCTGCCAGGGTCAGCATTGAAGGTTGAGAGGAGGACACCAGGCTTGCCTTCTGGAGATCGAAGGGCTGGCCTACAACGAGACCTATTCGACGCAGGACGTCACTGTCGTTCTTAAAGCCTACAGTAACGAACTTCACTCTTTTGTCCTTGAGGGAGTTCTTAAAATCCTGGCACTCAACGTCGGCATGGCATATGTGGTAGACCAAGCAAACGTTATGTACGCAAACCTGGATCACGACGGGCTTCTTCCTCTCTTCGTCCTTTAGATCCTTCTCTCGTCCCAGGACTATGGTGTACTCAACATCTAGCCCAGCGACCCACTCATCCGTTGACCTGTTGAACATGCGTAGGAAGCGAGCAAGCCATGCTTTCACCGTCTCGGATCCACGTGTGTAGATGACGATGAACTGACCACCAGTGATGGATCTAACCTGGTACTCAGCGGCGACCATGGAGATTTGGGAGGCCATGGATTTTGGAGGAGGGTTAGGAGAAGTTGAACTGTTGTACCCCGCAAAAAAAACTGGGAGCGAACTAATGTGAAAGGACGGGACGACTGGGAGCGAACTGTTCTAAGGTAGAAGACGGGGACGAGTAGGGCATGCGAACGGCGTGGGGTTGCTGGCTTGCCCGGTGGATAAACGGCTGCAAGCCCCCAAAGAGTTCTCGAGAACTATGCGGGACCCACTAGATGTCATGTCTACTAGACCCATATCGTAGGCCTGACGATATAGCTTCTGCCTGTTCGCACGCCATGCCGGCGCGTGGATGTAACTTCACTTAATTCTGTCAAACGTCGCGCCTCCCACGACCTTCGCATCCCTCGCATGGTCGCGCCCTTTGAGACTTCAACCGGCTATAAATGAGCAATTTTTTTTGCCTTTTTTTAGACAAGCAATTTTTTTGGCCTACTCCGCATGCATGATACTCCCTTTGGCCCTTTTTACTCTCGTCAACCGTTTGCAAAGTGTTTGACCAAATTTATACTTTTTTTGAACACCACCTTATATTAATTAACCAGCCACACCAGTACACTCATTCGATACAATATTCACCACACAGGGCGGTACATTATTTACAAGAATACAATCTAATCTATTGTGAAAGCTATACTTAGTGATTAAGTGTGCCACCTTATTGGCCGAACGGCTAATCTTTGACAAATGAAGATTGTTGATCAAGTTCGAGATGCTCAACGCTTTCATCTTCAGGTCACGCATAGCAGACCTGTCAACGCTTTGACAGGCATCAATGAAATCCCACGACCAAATTTATACTAAAAATATCAATATCTACAATACTCCCAAAACACTTAGGCGAGGTGCATTAACTTCTATCTCATTTCTTGTTTCTTGACATATCAACCAATAGGAGATGTGTGTGTGCATGCTTTTAATGACTTGAGACTACCAAACACGACATGCAGTGGTTAGTTCATTGCATGCAATGCTATTAATTAGCAAATAACATTAAGATCTCTCATTTTCCCCTCCTCCTTGGTCACAGTGCACAATCTAAGATGACTTGCTCACCTAGACGGAGGGAGTACTGATTATAATGAGTACTCCCTCCTTCCATCTATATAGGGCCTAATGCTTTGAAGACCGCCTTTGACTATTGATAAAATTAATACTACATGACATGCATAATGTGAAAATTATATCATTGAAAGCTCCTTTGACATACGAATTTGATGATGTGCTTTGTGTAAGTTGCATGTCATATATTCTTTCTCTAACATTTGGTCAAAGTTAGCCTCGAAAAACGCATTAGGCCCTATATAGATGGAAGGAGGGAGTATAAGAACTACGTTTTATAATGAGTGTAAAAATATTGATTTGACATTGTGAATGTTGACACTTTGTGGAATAGTTTTTGAAGTCTGCAAAAGTACTCAACTAGTGCTGTCGTTCTCCACAAAAAATGTGTTTACCAATGCATGCATGAACACTAGTTACTTTAACCCCCCCTCTCTTCTTTAATTCTTTGCCACATCAGCATGTTTGCTATTCCCGTGTGCATGATACCAGCTAAGATACCACCATTATGGCCAGCCTTAATCATCACATGCAATAATTTAGTGCACCTTGAAATATGAACATGTGTGGGGCGTGTTTGTTTTTAATGACTTGAGACTATACCTAGCCCGGCATGCAAGATGACTTATTATGCACCGTTCCCCATACCTGCAGGAAGCCCGTTCGTCTCCAAATTTTTTCCTCTCCATGTGTGGAAACAATATGCCTGCCAAACTCTCCTTCTCCCTCCGGCGGTCCCACCACTCCACCCCGTGTGAAAAAATCTGCATGCATGACTCTCCTCCCCCCACGCTCGTCCAATCCGTTGTGACCAGCAATATTTCCACCCCTTCGCTCCCCCGTAATTTACTCCAACAAATATGCCCACATAGTTGTTACTTAACTGCAGCTGCATTCGGTCACTGACATATGGGCCCAACAGGGGTCTGGCCCACATGTCAGTGACGCAACTGGACTGGTAGTTAAGTCAGTGCAGCTCAGTCCATATCTTACGTAGGTGTGCCATTGCTCGCTATAAATACTGCGCCTCCCACGACATCGCTATCTCCTCCCCCTCACGTTCACATTCATCACTATCTCCTCCCCCTCCCTCTCACGTCGACCACCATGGCATCGCCCCTCCCAAGCCCTAGGAGCCCCTCGCTGCACCGCGCGGACGGTCACGCATCGCGGTTCCGTTCCTCGCCACCACTAGTCGAGGAGGACATGTCGGTGTTCCGCTCCTCGCCGCTACGTGACGCGTCACCGTTCCATTCTTCGCCGCCACTAGTCGAGGTGGACGCGTCGGCGTTCCCAATCTCGCCAGCACGCGCGCCGGAGGACGCGTCGGCTCCCCGCTACGACGAGAACGCCACGCTGCCCGCCGAGCCCCCTAGCCTTGAGGAGCTTTGGAAAGAAATGGATGTCGCCTTGTGGGAGGCTTTGCCTCCAGCAGAGCGCGCCAAAATAGAGGCGGAGGAGAAGGCCGAGGAAGAGAAGCGCACTGCGGAACAAGCTGCCTGGGAGGCCTATGTCGCGTCCGAGAGAGTCAGGCAATTGGCTCTTTGGCAGAAGGTTCATGCGAGGGCCGTGAGGGTGGCGGAGGATGCTCGTGCCGACGCCCTGAGTGTAGTCGGGCCCAAGCGCCTCATCTACGCTTGGCGGTACGTGGACCGGGTGCACACTTCCAACGAGGAGGAGTACCTGTTTGCGTCGGATCACCACACCGGTGAGATCGCGCTCGCCCGCTGGCAAGCCGCCAATCAGCACCTCGCGAGTTGCGAGGCTGAGGAAGAGGCATTGTGTCAGCGCGCTGGGAAACGACCGCGCACCAGGGCACTCGTGGCGCGCCGCAAGCGCTCCTGCGAGCGACGTGGCTTTTAGGAGGAGTATAATTTTTCTTTCGTAAGGCGATCTCATTAGTTTTGGGACGCAAATGATAAATCCCGAACGTTCGGGAATTTTTAGCATCCTTAATTAAGTATGTAAAAGGGAAAGTTTGGAAACCTTGTGTATTCGTACGCATTTTGCAAGTACGTGCATATAGCACAAACTTTACTATATATTATCGCACTACACGTCTCTCCCAATATATGCTTGCAGACTGTGCTACTCCCTCCGCCCATGTCAATAAGTCATCTTCGGTTGTGCACCGTGACCAAGAAGGAGGGAAGACTTATACACCTAGATGGAGGGAGTACTACTATTACTTATGTACGTGCAAATGCACGTTTTAACATTACGATGCGGTTTTTGTAAAAGTAGAAAAACAGCACTAGTCAAGCTTGTGAAACGATTCAATGCAAAACAAATGCAAAAATGCTCGTTTGATTGTTTACTTTTAGCTTCCTTCTCTGTGGTTATTTCTCTATTGTACTTTGTACGGAGTATCTCACTGGTTGGAAAGGCATACAAATTCCCAAACAGCTTCCTACACCCTGTATCTCACTGGTTGCCGGCGTTGACGTTGTCGCCCATGTCGAGGATGAGGTTGCCGAGGTCGGGGAAGAAGTCGTCGTTCGCGAAGTCGTCGCTGCCAGCAGTCGCGCGAGTGCGCTCCCCAAAAACCTGATCGCCCCTCTCTCGTACAGGATCACGAGATGCAGGGTTTCAGAGGCCTGCTGTCCCTTCTCCCGGTGCACACTGAAAGGAGGGATGGAGAAGACTTGCTTGGTGGCGCAATGATCTGGAACGGTGGTGAGAAACTATATAGTGCAGGCCGGGTAGGTCGTGGGAGTATAGCTCTGTCGTCGGCTCGGCTCAATCCAGCAACCGGCGACGCGTCGTGACGAGGCGTGGCTTGGCGAGGCGAGCGAGGAGGAGGGGCGCGCGTGTAGGTCTCCTCTTCTCATGCTCATACAAGTGGTAGAAGAGCTCACCTTATAAAGTCCTACTAGCAAAATTCCAACATCGACCAGGCCGTCCATGAAACAGGAGTGGCTGTAGGGGATGTTGCGCCAGTTGAATATATGAGAAAGTTACTACGAGATTTAATCCAAATAAGCACAAAATAAATCATGACGGCTATAACAGAGATGAAACTAATCATGTGGACTAGCATAGTAGTAGGATACAGAGTAGAAACATGAATTCTACCACGATTTCGAACGGGAAGGACAGAAACACATACGGTGCAACGGGAGCAGCACCGTTGGCGTTGAGGTTGTCGCCCATGTCCAAACACCACGTAGACACGGTCTTTGAGCACGGTTCGTAGTCGTTCCACGCTCAGGCATTGAAGTTTGTAACTATTTTAGATTAGAATATACTACTCCTCCAGTGCTAGTAGTAGAGCAGAGTCCTACTCTACTACTCTACTAAAGCAAGTTAGGGCATAGCATTGTAGGGAGTACCAGTACCGTGATACTCAAGCAAGTTGTCTGGCATCGACATGACCCTACGCTGCTGGTATGTGTCTCGTAAGTCAAGCGGCGTGCTATAGTCATCATCACCTGTCCACTTCCCACAGCACATATTCGCTTCTCCATCTTTGTCCGCACATAATCTCGTCCAATCTTCCATCCCCGCTAAGGCGCCTCCCCCCTCGTCCGAAACCCAAGCACTAACAATGGCAAAACCGAGCAGCGTCCGCCGAAAGAGTGGCTGGAATTCGCTCCCCATAGAGGTAATCAAGCTCATTGTTTTGCGTGTGGACAATCTCAGTACCATGCCGCTCGCCGCGTGCTCGTCGGGGCTGTACCGTTTACTCAAAGCCCTCAGGACGGAGCTTTTTAAGCCAGCCCCTTGCTTGCTGATGCCGCCTAATCTTCAGAAACGGCGTGTCACGCAGCATAACAATCATAGGGTGGCGAGCATCAACCCCCTTGACTGCGATCCGATCCCCGTCAGCCTCAACTACATTAACGGTATGTACTGGGTCGACATGAACACGTCTTGGATGGTGCTCGTCGATGGTCGCGACAGCTGGATGCTCATGGAGGTCTACACCCGGCGATTGATTCCCCTTCCTTCGATTAACACTGCACTGCTTTGGCACTGCGGCCCAGAATACTTGGAATCTTACAGTAGCCAACATGATACCAAGTTTGATTTGCTCAAGGTTGTAATCTGCCAAGTGCCCACAAGATCTGCGAATTATAAAGACTTCAGGCTAATTGCGTTCTTCAACCGCGGTCTCGCCTATCTGACAGGTCACTGCGATAAGTGGATAAATCTGCACGTCCATCGCAGGATCATACATCCTCCGTGGTTCTATGATGTCATTGAACACAAGGGCTTCATTTATGTTGTCAACTCCTTCTATGGCTGGACGTATTGCTGGCCTACTCCAGTCATCGCTACAATCGGCTGTTACAGCAGTATGTTACTTTCCTATGATATCATGATGGCTTGCTTATATTACTGTCAACATTTGCTGAAAAAATATTCATGCTCATAACATGCTGTTCTTAAGATTGACTAAACCAAGAGCCCTTTTTTATTTAACTCCAACTTGATATGATGTTGTAGGCCGCCTGGTGCCCCTACCCTTCCTAATCCTAGAACCTTTCAAAGAAAAGCGGCATGGCAGTTGCAGGTGGTTCCTAGCTCGATCAGACGACAGCGAAAGATTGATGATCGTTCACACGTACCGGACGTGTTGTTTCATGGAATACAATCACAGTCACTGCAAGGTCTTTGAGCAGGATCCCAGCTTCTCTGGGCCTTCAGGAATTTTTGACTGGAGGCTGGTAAGTAGCCTTGGTACACGCTCTCTGTTTGTCGGACTGAATTATCCGATTAACCAGGAGATAACCGACGACAAGGATCATGATGGCAGCGCGGTTTCGTTCATCAGGCAAAACTGTGTGTACACAGCGTACCATGCGTCTCTGCATGCACCATACCCTGATATGTGCCCCCACGCTCTGCAGCCCAAAGTAGGAGAGATGGTCGCAAGTATCATACTTCGACCTGCTGGCTGGAGTTTCCCCCGTCAGGCACCCATCTGGTTCAAGCCGTCAGCCAATCTCCACAGCTTAATAAATAGTAACGTCTAACTGAGCCAGTTAGTTAGATGCGTACACTTGGTGTAGTAGGATCTTTATTTAGTTTGATGCATACACTTTTTCTTTTTTGGTAGCCCTTTTGTAATGATGGCTGATGTTTGGTTTGGAAGAGAGAGCTGCGTCTTCACTCTTCTGGCCTACTTACTGCTTCTGTTGCACCCCCAGCCCTGGTTGCTGCTGCTGTTTTCAATGTACAATCAGTAGTATATTTCGTCTGTTGGTTGAATAAATGTGTTGTTAGAACAAAAAACACAATGTTTTGGAAGTCGTTGCACGGCTCGATCCTTTAGTGCCCCGTAGCGTACGTAGCGCATACTATTTATCGTACGAAACACTTTTTTTCTGAAACTCGGAACACATTTTCCACTTGTTGATAACATGCAGCCCACTGATGAAGGCCCAATAGGGAAGCCCATAATTAACTGGAAGGGAGGCTCTCACATGAATCTGGCCCAGGTACATGCTCATGGTCCCCTAAACATAAATAAATAAATAAATAAATAAATAAAGCTAAATTCTCATGCACCAGTTCTTTGGGAAAATAGGTAGCCCAGTATTTCTTTTTGAAGAATACCCAAGCTAGGCCTATTTGTTTTCTCCGAATTACTGGGTTGCAAATCTTTCAAGACGAGGAGGGATGCATTCCGGCCTGGCTTAAGAGTATGGTCAATGTCTGTTAAAAGTAATATCAAAAGGGGTTGAAAATTCCAAAAAACATTATAGCAAATGGGATATAAGTTTGTTTTTTTGTTTTTGTTCTTCACTGATATCTTATACGTATTTCATTAGATTTAACATGACATAGTACTAATTTATTTTTAAATTTGTTTTAGTATAGCTATTAATTTTTGGATTAAGAATATTTCATTCCCCAGCAAAAATTTGCGAATTTTCAAAATTTCCCACATATTTAGTTAATTTTTTGACCCTGGTACTGACCAGAAAATGGCCAGCAATTCTAAAAATGGAAAATGGGCTGCAATAAATTCCATATGAATTAGAAAATGAGTAAAAATTATAGAAATAATAGCAAATGGGCTCTACACGCCACAGATTTCGAGGCTGACTTGTTTACGCAAGGCTTTGTCAGTGAACACATGATTCTAGCAGCAGTTAGTGTTGGATGTCCATCTAATGGCCGACGTGCTTCTTCAATCTGTGATCTTCCTGCTCCAGCCGCCTAAACTAGCGCCAGCGGGACTGCCTGCTCCCTCCTCTTGTGGCCCGCTGTGATGCCGCACAGGCTTCCCCAGCCCACCCTACTCCCTCCGCTGGCCTGGCCGCACGCAATCAACTGCCTCCTTATTACGCAAAAAAATGATTCCTCCCACTGACATCTGGGGCGCACCGGTTGGGAGGCTGACCTGTGGGCCTACTAAGTTGACACGTACGCAGGGCTTGTCAACTTAGTCAACAAATGATTCTAGCAGCAGTAACCGTTGGGTTTGAATCAAACGGTCCTGCTGCTTCTTCAATTGCTGCTCTTCTTGCACCAGCCGCCCAAACCAGTGCCGGGGAGACCGCCTGCTCCTGCCTCCAGTGGCCGGCTGTGCTGCCGATGAGGCCTCATCGCCCCCTACTACTCCCACCGCTAGCCAAGCCCTACGGCAACAGCAGCCTCACACTGCAGTTGAACCAGTGAACCCTCGTACTCCTCTCCACGTGGGCATCCACTGCCGTGTCTTCCCCGGCTCCGCGTCGTCCCCTTCCTAGGCCTCGCCGTCGTCCACCGCCTTGGTGCTCTCGGCGCGGCGTGGTCAACGTGGTCAACGATATTCCATCGGAAGAGTACTGTACATGGAGAGGCTGACAGCTGGGTCCAGGGCCACAGCCCAGTTTTTTTGTGATTTGCCAAGTAAGTCGCTTTGTCAGGCCTGTTGGGCTGCAAATCTTTCAAGACGAGGAGAGCTTTCATTCGGCTGGCCGAGAAAATGGCCCATCAGTAATGAGAAATGGGTTGTACATTTTTAAAACACATCAAACCGACAATTAGTTTCAAATATCTTTTTTCATTTCGAGATTTGAAATTACATTAATTTTTATGCATGGAGAATTTGTTGGATTTTATATTGATATACATTTATTTTTAAAATCAGTTTGAATGTGAGTCGAAATTTCGGGATTAAAAACAGTTCAGAACGCATCGAAATATGCAAAATTTCGTATAATTTTTTAACCGTGCCACAATATGGGCTGTAATGCTAACAAAAATAATATGGGCTCCAAAAAAAAACCTTAATAATTAGCAAATGGGCTGTAAATTATTAGAAATAATGGAAGATGGGCTGTATGCCATTTTCCATAGATTTGAGGCTTTCCTAAAAAAAGGCTGACGCACAAGCAGTGAATGTTGGATGGCCATCCAACGGCCGTCATGCTTCTTCAATCTCTGCTCTTCCTGCTCCAGCCGCTCAAACAGGCGCCGGCGGGACTGCCTGCTCCCTCCTCCCCGCGGTCGGCTCTGCTGCCGCGCCGGCCTCACCGCCCCACCGTACTCCCATCGTTGGCCTAGCCATCCCTCTACTCACCCACACCTGCTGTTATTCTTCGGCAACGACAAACGAACCAGTGAACCCTCGTACAGTCGTACTCCCCTCCGCGTGGAAAACAACTGCCGAGTCTTCCCTGCCTCTGTGTCATTCCCTTCCTAGGCCTCGCCGTCGTCCACCGCCCTAGTGCTCTCGGCGCGGCCTGGTCAACGTGGTCAACGACCGACATGCATCTGAAGTGGACTTTACGTGGAGAGGCTGACTATTGGGTCCACGGCCGCACGCAAGGAAATGCCTCCTTATTACGCGCAAAATAATGATTCCTCCACCTGGCATGAGGGACCCACTGAAAGGGCCTCTGTATTTCGCAAAAAAATGTTACTGCCGCTGACAGCTCGGACCCACTAGCTATATCTTCGCACGCAAGGAAGTGCCTCCTTATTACGCACAAAAAAATGAATACTCCCCTGTTAGCTGGGACCCAGTATAGTGGCAGGCTGACTTGTGGGCCTACTAAGTTGACGGGGACGGCGGGCTTTGTCAACTTAGTAAATATGCACAATTGTAGCTCCAGTGACCGTACGATGTCCATCCAACGGCCGTAGTGCTTCTTCAACCTCTGGTCTTCTTGCTCCAGCCGCCCAAACCAGCGCCGGTCGTGCCTCGTGCTCCTGCCTCCCGTGGCCGGCTGCGATGCGGCGGAGGCCTCACTGCCCCCTACTACTCCCACCACTGGCCGGGCCATCCCTCTACTCACCCACACCCCCTGTTATTCTCCGGCGAAGGCAGCCTCACACCGCAGCGAACCAGTGAGCCCTCGTACTCCTCTACGCGTGGGCATCCATTGCCGCGTCTTCCCCAGCTCCACGTCGTCCCCTTCCTAGGCCTCGCCGTCGACCACCACCCTAGTGCTCTCGGCGCGGCGTGGTCAACGTGGTCAAGGAACGGCTTCCATCGGACGTGGACTGTATGTGGAGAGGCTGACAGCTGGGTCAACATCCACAGCAAGGAAGTGCCTCCTTATTACATGAAAAATAATTATTCCTCCACCTGACAGCGGGACCCACCGGATGGGCCATCGTATTTCGCTCCCCTGACTGCTGGGACCCACCAGCTACATCTTCGCACGCAAGGAAGTGCCTGACAGTCGGGACCCACCTGGTCGAAGCGTATGTAGCGTTGTCATTCTGGTCGCGAACGTGTACGTACATATATACTGGTCGATGTAGAGGCACGCACGTGTCGTAGTAGAGGCGGCCAGGGTGCGAGAAAGAAAATACGGCCACATATGTGTACATACGGGCAGGGTCTCAAACGCCTACTCGCGCATACATACGGCTAGGGCTCGTGTACATGGCTGGGTCGGAACGGAGAAACAACGTCGTCGTCGTGTTCATGGGGAGGCAACGTAATGCATCGTGTTCATGGGGAGGCAACGGAATGCGTCGTGTTCATGGGGAGGCAACGAAATGCATCGTGTTCATTGGGAGGGCTTGGACGGAACAGGCGATGGAAACGAGGCCTGGCGTACCGCAGAACGGAGGAAATGACCTTGTGTTCGACCGGCCACGTTCGAAACGGGATCCTGTTCATCGGGAGGGGTGTGGCGTGCCGCAAAATGGAGGAAACGGACCTCCTACGGTCGAAACGGGGGTCGTGTTGATCGGGAGGGGTGTGGCGTACCGCAAAACGTAGGAAACGGACTTGTGTTGCAGCGCTACGGTCGAAACGGGGGTCCTGTTCATCGGGAGGGGTGTGGCGTACCGCAAAACGGGACTCCACGGGATACTGTTCATCTCCACTGTCGGCCCCCTCCAGCCTCCACGAGCTACTGTTCATCCACCATCGACCTCCTCCAGCCTCCACCTGCGACTGTTCATCCATGGGCTCCTGTTCATCCAGCCTCCACCGCGCACGACTCCACCGGCTACTGTTCAACCAGCCCTCTCCACGGGCTCCTGTTGAACCACCCCTCCACGGGCTATTGTTCATCCTGCCCTCCACCGTCTACTATTCATCCTGCCCTCCACGGGGTGGTCCTGTTCATCCAGCCCTCCACGGGGTCCTGTTCATCCAGCCCCAACCGGCTCGATCGATCGGGGTCCTGTTCATCCAGAGGCAACACCACAGGGTCCTGTTCATCCACCCCCACCGGGAACTGTACATCCAAACCCTCCCCCCTGCAACGCTCACTGTTCATCCAGAGGCAGCATCGATAGGCTTCAGTTAGCAGCAGTAGCGAAGGAATCACTCGATCGGGTTCAGTTAACAGCCATCGATCGATCGCTCGGGTTCAGTAACGCATAGCCTGCACTGCAATCGCTCAGGTTCAGTTAGAGCCCAATGCCTCGCTCGGGTTCAGTTAGAGCCAACGCCTCGCACACACGCGCGTACGTGTGCGAGAGAAACGCGCATCGCTTGGCCCCCGACCTCCCACCGTAACCGGGAACTCCCCGAAACTTTCCTCGCCCTCGCTTCTACCATGGTTTTTTCCGTCATGGACGGCCCAAAGAATGTCAGGCAGCTGCGTCTCCGGCCCGCCCAGGACGAAATGCCCATTTTCTGTCATGATTTTTTGTCATAGAAGTAGGAGCCCACCACATCTATGATGATACCGGGGTTTGTCACAATTATCGTCATAGAAGTGTCATATGTATGACATAATTTTTTTTGTTCAGCCCAAAATGTCACGGATGTGTCTTTTTTTGTAGTGTTATAAGTATCCTATGGGTATGTCTCCGTATAAAATGGTTTATGGAAAAGCATGTCACTTACATCTTGATCTAGAACATAAGGCATACTGGGCTATTAAAGAGATCAATTATGATTTCAAACTTGCCGGTGAGAAGAGGTTATTTGACATTAGCTCACTTGGTGAATGGAGAACCCAGGCCTATGAGAATGGCAAGTTGTTTAAAGAAAAAGTTAAAAGATGGCATGATAAAAGGATACAAAAGCGTGAGTTTAATGTAGGTGATCATGTTTTGCTATACAACTCTCGTTTAAGATTTTTTTTGCTGGAAAGCTTCTCTCTAAATGGGAAGGTCCTTACACTATCGAGGAGGTCTATCGTTCCGGTGCCATAAAAATCAACAACGCCGAAGGTAAAAATCAAAAGGTGGTAAATGGTCAAAGACTCAAACATTATATCTCAGGTACTCCCATAAATATTGAGACCAATATAATTGATACCATAACCCCATAGGAGTACATAAGGGACACTTTACAGAACGTTTCAAACTCCGAAAAGGAATAGGTATGTGGTACGATAAGTAAACCGACTCCAAAACATTTCCAATGATAAATTTTCTCCGTTTTGGAATATTTTAAAAAAAGGAAAATTAAAGTAGTCTGAAAGAGACACGGGGCAACCACAAGGGTGGAGGGCACGCCCCCAGACCTTGTGACCACCTCGTGTGCCCTCCGGACTCCGTTTTCTTGCAGGATACTTCTTTTGGTCGGTAAAAAATCATTATATAATCTCCCGAAGGTTTTGACCACCGTACCATGCAAAAATCTCCTGTTTTTGTTTCGAGATGTTTTTCTGACAGATCTAGATTGCCATGACGTCTCCAAGCACCCCCAAGGACAAGTTTTTCGAGAAGGTCATCAACCCCTACCTCACGGAGGTGCTGTGGCACCCTCAAGCTATTGAGTTGCATGAGGGGGTGTTGCAAATCCGCAATGTTGAGGGGCCGAAAAAGACCGAAAGCATGGAGACGAGGCTCGAAGCAATGGAGCAACAAGTTTTCAAGTGCCAAGGGATGGTGGAGCATGGAATCAACGCAAACCACATGATGATCGCGGAGTTCACCGACAAGAACAAGCTGGATCCCAAGAGCATTGAGGAGGCCATCTTCTGGCTTCATGAGAAAATCAAGCATCTCCAAGCATAATAAAGGTCCTTATCACAAGTGGCAATATAAAGTGACATTCGTTTGCATTAAGATTTTGTGCATCCAACCATAAAAGTGCATGACAACATATGCTTCCCTATGCGAAGGGCCTATCTTTTACTTTTATCTTCTACCCTTATACAAGAGTCATGGTGATCATCACCTTTCCCTTTTTACACTTTTTCCTTTGGCAAGCTATATGTGTTGAAGAGATCCGGATATATATATCCACTCGGATGTACGTTTTCATAAAGTATTATTGTTGACATTATCCTTGAGGTAAAAGGTTGGAAGGCAAAACTATAAGCCCCTATCTTTCTCTGTGTCTGATTGAAGCTTTGTACCCATAATTATCGCGTGAGTGTTAGCAATTGTGAAAGATTATATGATAGTTGAGTATGTGGACTTGCTGAAAATCTCTTATATTGACTCTTTCCGATGTTATGATAAATTGCAATTGCTCTAATGACTGAGATCATAGTTTGTTGGTTTTCAATGAAGTTTCTGATTCATACTTTAACTTGTGAACGAATTGTTACTTTAGCATAAGAAATTATATGTCAATATATGTTGTTGTTCTAAAGATGATCATGATGCCCTCAGGTCCGTATTTTATTTTATCAACACCTCTATCTCTAAACATGTGGACATATTTTTCGATATCGGCTTTCGCTTGAGGACAAGCGAGGTCTAAGCTTGGGGGAGTTGATACGTCCATTTTGCATCATGCTTTCATATTGATATTTGTTGCATTATGGGCTGCTATTACACATTATATCACAATACTTATGCCTATTCTCCCTTATTTTACAAGGTTTCCATGTAGAGGGAGAATGCCGGCAGGTGGAATTCTGGACTGGAAAAGGAGCAAATATTAGAGACCTATTCTGCACAACTCCAAAAGTCCTGAAACTTCATGGAGATTATTTTTGGAACATATAAAAAATTGGGCAAAGAAAGTACCAGAGGGGGGCCACCAGCCGGCCACAAGGGTGGAGGGCTTGCCCTACCCCCCTAGGCGCGCTACCCGACCTTGTGGGCCCCCTGGCAGGCCTCCGGTGCCCATCTTTGGATATATGGTGTCTTTTACCCTGAAAAAAATCAGGAGGAAGCTTTCGGGACGAAGTGCCACCGTCTCGAGGCAGAACCTGGGCGGAACCAATCTAGGGCTTTGGTGGAGTTGTTCTGCCGGGGAAACATCCTTTCGGGAGGGGGAAATCGTCGCCATCGTCATTGCCATCGATCCTCTCATCGAGAGGGGGTCAATCTCCATCAACATCTTCATCAGGACCATCTCCTCTCAAACCCTAGTTCATCTCTTGTATTCGATCTTGGTCCCAAAACCTCAGATTGGTACCTGTGGGTTGCTAGTAGTGTTTATTACTCCTTGTAGTTGATGCTAGTTGGTTTATTCGGTGGAAGATCATATGTTCAGATCCTTAATGATAATTAATACTCCTCTGATTATGATTATGAATAAGCTTTGTGATTAGTTATGTTTGTTCCTGAGGACATGGGAGAAGTCTTGTTATAAGTAATCATGTGAATTTGGTATTTGTTTGATATTTTGGTGAGATGTATGTTGTCTCTCCTCTAGTGGTGTTATGTGAACGTCGACTACATGACACTTCACCATTATTTGGGCCTAGGGGAAGGCATTGGGAAGTAATAAGTACATGATGGGTTGCTAGAGTGACAGAAGCTTAAACCCTAGTTTATGCGTTGCTTCGTAAGGGGCTGATTTGGATCCATATGTTTCATGCTATGGTTAGGTTTACCTTACGTCTTCTTTCGTAGTTGAGGATGCTTGCGAGAGGGGTTAATCATAGGTGGGAGGCTTGTCCAAGGAAGGGCAGCACCCAAGCACCGGTCCATCCACATATCAAATTATCAAAGTAACGAACGCGAATCATATGAGCATGATAAAAACTAGCTTGACAACAATTCCCATGTGTCCTCGGGAGCGCTTTCCTTTATATAAGAGTTTGTCCAGGCTTTTCCTGTGCTACACAAAGGATTGGGCCACCTCGCTGCACCTTAGTTACTTTATTTACTTGTTACCCATCATGATTTATCTTATCACAAAACTTTCTATTACCGATAATTTCGGTGCTTGCAGAGAATACCTTGCTAAAAATCACTTGTCATTTCCTTCTGCTGCTCGTTGGGTTCGACACTCTTACTTATCGAAAGGACTATGATAGATCCCCTATACTTGTGGGTCATCAAGACTCTTTTCTGGCGCCGTTGCCGGGGAGTGAAGCGCCTTTGGTAAGGAAACATTTATATACTTGCTAAAATTTACTGTCACTTGTCGATACGTCTCCAACGTATCTATAATTTTAGATTGTTACATGCTGTTATATTATCAATCTTGGATGTTTTATAATCATTTTATATCATTTTTTGGTACTAACCTATTGACATAGTGCCAAGTGCCAGTTGTTGTTTTTTCCATGTTTTTTACATCGCAGAAAATCAATATCAAACGGAGTCCAAATGCTACGAAACTTTATGGAGAATTTTTATGGGCTAGAAGGAACACAATGGGCCCTAGAAGTTCTTGGGGGGGGTGCCCCGAGGGGAGCACAACCCACTAGGGCGCACCAGGAGGCCTAGGCGTGCCATGGTAGGTTGTGCCCACCTCGGGTGCCCCCCGAACCGCCTCTTTGCTCTATAAATACCCAAATATTCCCAAAACCCTAGGGGAGTCCAGAACCACCAGATCCAATCTAGAAACCATCTCAGATGGGGTTCACCAACTCCATTGGTGCCTCTCCGATGATGCCTGAGTAGTTCTTTGTAGACCTTTAGGTTCGTAGTTAGTAGCTAGATGGCTTCCTCTCTTTCTCTCTCTCTCTCTCTCTTGATTCTCAATACTATGGTCTCTTGGAGATCCATATGATGTAAATCTTTTTGCGGTGTGTTTGTTGGGATCGATGAACTTTGAGTTTATGATCAGATCTATCTTTTTATATCCATGAAAGTATTTGAGTTTGTTTGATCTCTTTCATGCATGATTGCTTATAGCCTCGTATTTCTTCTCCGATATTTGGGTTTTGTTTGGCCAACTCGATCTATTTATCTTGCAATGGGAAGAGGTGCTTTGTAGTGGGTTCGATCTTGCGGTGCTTGATCCTAGTGAAAGAAGGGGAACCAACACGTATGTATCGTTGCTACTGAGGATAATACGATGGGGTCTATCTCTACATAGATAGATCTTGTCTACATCATGTCAGCATTCTTATTGCATTACTCCATTTCTCCATGAACTTAATACACTAGATGCATGATGGATAGCGGTTGATGTGTGGAGTAATAGTAGTAGATGCAGGCAGGAGTCGGTCTACTAATCTTGGATGTGATGCCTATGTAATGATCATTGCCTGGTTATCGTCATGAGTATTTGAAGTTCTATCAATTGCCCAGCTGTTCTGCCGGGAAAACATCCCTCCGAGAGGGGGAAATTGTCACCATCGTCATCACCATCGATCCTCTCATCGAGAGGGGATCAATCTCCATCAACATCTTCACCAGCACCATCTCCTCTCAAACCCTAGTTCATCTCTTGTATTCGATCTTGGTCCCAAAACCTCAGATTGGTACCTTTGGGTTGCTAGTAGTGTTTATTACTCCTTGTAGTTGATGCTAGTTGGTTTATTCGGTGGAAGTCATATGTTCATATCCTTAATGATAATTAATACTCCTCTGATTATGATTATGAATATGCTTTGTGAGTAGTTACGTTTGTTCCTGAGGACATGGGAGAAGTCTTGTCATAAGTAATCATGTGAATTTGGTATTCGTTCGATATTTTGATGAGATGTATGTTGTCTCTCCTCTAGTGGTGTTATGTGAACGTCAACTACATGACACTTCACCATTATTTGGGCCTAGGGGAAGGCAATGGGAGGTAATAAGTAGATGATGGGTTGCTAGAGTGACAGAAGCTTAAACCCTAGTTTATGTGTTGCTTCGTAAGGGGTTGATTTGGATCCATATGTTTCATGCTATGGTTAGGTTTACCTTAATTCTTCTTTCGTAGTTGCGGATGCTTGTGATAGGGGTTAATCATTAGTGGGAGGCTTGTCCATGGAAGGGCAGCACCCAAGCACCGATCCACCCACATATCAAATTATCAAAGTAACGAACGTGAATCATATGAGCATGATGAAAACTAGCTTGACAACAATTCCCATGTGTCCTTAGGAGTGCTTTGCTTTATATAAGAGTTTGTCCAGGCTTTTCCTTTGCTACAAAGAGGATTGGGACACCTTGCTGCACCTTAGTTACTTTATTTACTTGTTACCCGTTATGATTTATCTTACCACAAAACAATCTATTACCGATAATTTCAGTACTTGCAGAGAATACCTTGCTGAAAACCACTTGTCATTTCCTTCCGCTCCTCATTGGGTTCGACACTCTTACTTATCGAAAGGACTACGATAGATCCCCTATAGTTGTGGGTCATCAGAAAGCACAAAGGATCGAACTCATACCCTAACTTGGCGATGAGCTCGCTACGGCGACAACGGCGGCGGAGACCAGCGGCGGGGGGTCACTGACGATGAGGAGACGATCCGGAGACCTCGAGTCGGCAGAGCTGGATATGCGCGGGCGAAGGGTTTCGGAGAAATTTCCAAAATTTGACCCGTGGGTATATATATATCCAGACCCTGTCGGTGTGACCCAGTGGAAGGACTCGGTGGCACCGAGATGCAGAATCGCAAGCGGTTACTGCAACTCGGTGTGACCGAATTGTTCAAATCGGTTGCACCGAAATTGAAACCTAGATCAACTCAGTGAACTCGGTATGACCGAAAGGAATGAATCGGTCAGACCGAAATACATGGAGAGGTTTTATAAGTTTAAGTCTCTGACGAATCGGTGACTCCGAGTGCTCTTCACCCAGAGGGTTTGAATCTGACTTGATCAAACTTTGTGATGTAGCATGAATAGAGTTCGAGATGAGAAAAGCATAGATAGCTAGAGGGAGTACTTAGGCATTCTTGTCCATCCATTTGGCAAAGGAAAAGACCAAACAATCAAAGCAACAAATGGATGTCCTCGAATGAGAAAAATATGCACTCAACATGCTCACACAATAAGATGGCAAATGAAATATGTGGCAAAGCATGGACAAACACTCTAGCATCTATCAGGCAATTGGTGATGACTAGGTCATCTATATATGAGTATATTGACTGAGGATTCAAATGAGAACATTTGATTGTAGGTCATACTCATCGTTTAAGCACAAGTAGGGTTACCACTTTTACATAAAGCATTGTTGTGTTCACGCCATTACAGTTGCTTTAGCTCAATTCTTATAGTAAAGCTCCCCCTAGATGTGATATCCCCCCTAAGAGGGATGAACTAACCTTTTGTTTTTTTATGATGACTTCATGTAGGTGTTGAAGATGTAGATGCTCAATGATGGTGTAGATCATTTGGAGCAATCCATTGGAGTGAGTTGCACTTTCAATACCTACATGGGTTAGTATCACAATGAAAAAACAAGGATATCCATAGACATAGAGTGAAGTACACACAAGAGGATGTCCATGAAAGCATTAGGTTACGTTGTCCCTTGACTTACCAACAAGAGGGCTTGTGACTCCTTGAACTAGTGCAAGATGTGAAAGTTGATTGCACTCGTTCTTGCCAAAATGAATGCGAGTGAAGTATGTTGGTGGAGTCACCCTCAAGAACTCTCTAGTTTTTCTTCTTAGGGATCCACATCATCTTGATGGGAATCCTTGGAGTTGTAGTCATACTTGATGAGTTAGAACTTCATGTAGTCTTGGGAACCCACTTGACCAAGGCCTTAGGAGCTTCTTGAAATGCATCAATCTCCTCTTGAAGCTTGTCCTTGCCTTTTAGCTTGTGGTCTTGTGGTGGAAGATCATCTTGAGCTTGTGTCCCCTTGAAGGAAGTAGGTTCATACCTCTCTTGTTGAGGAACAAATTTCGTCTTGGGGTATTGATCTTCTTCCCACTCAACTCCATTGGCATTGAACTTTCGTTCAAAACCAACACCTTGATTCTTCCGGTGCCTTCCTTGCTTGTGTACAATTTCCTCAAATTGTTTACTTCCGGCAAGGCTCTTGTAAACACCTTTCTCTATAATTCCCTTCAATAAGCTATTTTCTTGCTCAAGTGTAACTTGGCTAAGAGAATCATTAGTGGAATCAAGAGAACTACTAGAAGCAACAATATTGGATTTAGAATGATTATTGTTACTACTAGAAGAATAATCTTTCTTACTCTTGTTGCTAGATTTTACTTGTGGCATGTAAGTAGACAAGAGTAAACGCTTGGCAATATAAGAAGAACTTTTCTTACGAAGATTATCATTGATTGATTTTAAGAACCCATGCTCTTGCTCTAGATTGAGCTTTTCAAAGCGTAGCTTCTCATGAGTCTTTAAAAGCTCTCGATGATCTTCTAAGGTAGTTTCATGAGCTAACTTAAGAGTGTTTAGTTCCTTAGTTAGACGCTCGATCTCCTTCTCATCATCATCATTTGTTTTATCTTGATTAGCATGATTAATAGCAAGTTCATCATAGTTTTCATCACTAGAGTTGTCAACAAGTAAATCATCATCACCTAGCAAATCATCTTCATCACTATTGAAATGAACATACTCGGCGTGTGATACCTTTAGGCCTTTATCCGTGAATCATCTTCCAATTTATTCATTTGGTGAGTCAAATATGTCATAGGAGTTGGTTGACACAAGTGCTAGACTGGCAACACCTTCATCTTGAGTATATTCGGAGTCGGAGTGATAACTTCTCTCAGAGTGGTTGTCGGAGTCGGAACTGGAACCATACCCATTCACCAACTTGAGCTTGATGTCTTCGATTTGTATAGCTCCTTGATGACTTGTTCTTCCTTTCTGAATCCTTGCTTCTGCGAGATGTTCTTCATTCATAATGATCATCTCTACTCCTTCTCTCTCTTGGAGGTGATTCTTCTCTTCTACTTCTCCTTTTAGGTGAGTCTTCTCTTCTTTTGTAGGGAGTCGTACACTCATTGGAGTAGTGTCCGGGTCTTCCACAAGTGTAGCAATTGCGTTCACGACTAGAAGATCTTTTGTCATTGTAGGACCTTGACTCGGAACTTCTTTCTTTGCTTCTAATCTTGTAGAACTTGTTGAAGTTCTTCACCATTAGGCTCAATTCCTCATTTAAGACTTGTTTCTCACTTGATGATGTAGGAGCATCACATGAAGCTTTGTAAGCGCCACTTGACTTGTTGTGAAGCTCTTCTTTATCCTTACATCTCATGAGCAACAATTCTACCAATGACTTCCGTTGGCTTGAGATCTTTGTAATTGGGCATCATTTGGATCAATGTGCACACGGTATCATATTTTCCATCCAAGGCTCTTAGGATCTTCTTGATGATGAATCTATCGGTCATCTCTCTACTTCCTAAGACGGCGATCTCAGTTGTGATGAGAGCAAGCCTGGAGTACATTTTAGCGACACCTTCACCATCCTTCATTTTGAACTTGTCAAGTTGACTTTGAAGCACATCCAACTTGGATTCCTTGACGGAGTCGGTACCTTCGTGCATATCAATCAAAGTATCCCAAATTTTCTTTGCATTCTCAAGATGGCTGATTTTGTTGAATTCTTCGGGACACAATCCATTGAAGAGGATATCGCAAGCTTGAGCATCGTATTGCAACATCTTCAACTCTTCCGCAGTTGCTTCACGATTCCCATCAAAGAATTCACCTTGCAATCCAATACACACGATAGCCCAAACGGCAGGGTTATGTCCAAGAATATGCATTTTCATCTTATGCTTCCAACTAGCAAAATTTATACCATCAAAGTAAGGACCTCTACGGTGGTAATTTCGCTCGCTAGACGCCATACTCTCCTAGGTTGTGAAACCAAAGCTATGATCACCAAAGCTATGGAAATCAAGGCAAATGGAGACCAGAGCTCTAATACCACTTGTAGGATCGAAAGTATGTCTAGAGGGGGTGATTAGACTACTTGACCAAATAAAAATCTAGGATTTTCCCAATTTTAAGTCTTGGCAGATTTTAGCAACTTAACACAAGTCAAGCAATCAACCTACACATGCAATTCTAAGAGTATAGCCGCGGAATGTAAATCATTGCATATGAAGGTAAAGGGGAGGAGTTTGGAGGGAGCAAATGCAATGTAGACACAGAGATATTTGGCGTGGTTCCGATAGTTGGTGCTATTGTACATCCACGTTGATGGAGACTTCAACCCACAAAGGGTAAGGTTGCGCAAGTCCACGGAGGGCTCCACCCACGAAGGGTCCATGAAGAAGCAACCTTATCTATCCCACCATGGCCACCGCCCACGAAGGACTTCCCTCACTTGGGTAGATCTTCACAAAGTAAGCGATCTGCTTGACCTTACAAACTCCTTGGTTCAACTTCACAATCTTGACGAATGCTCCCTAGTGACACCTAACCAATCTAGGAGACACCACTCTCCAAAAGGTAATAGATGGTGTGTTGATGATGAACTCCTTGCTCTTGTGCTTCAAATGATAGTCTCCCCAACACTCAGCTCTCTCACACATATTTGGAAATGGTGGAAAGATTATTTGAGTAGAAAGCAACTTGGGGAAGGCTATAGATCAAGATTATTGTGGTTGGATTGGAATGTCTTGGTCTCAACACATGAGTAGGTGGTTCTCTCTCAGAAAAAGAGTAGTGGAAGTGTAGGCACGTTTTGATGGTTGTCTCTTGAATGGAGAGGAGGGTGGAGGGGTATATATAGCCTCCACACAAAATCTAACCATTACACACAATTTACCAAACTCGGTGGGACCAAATAGTGAAACTCGATCAGACCAATATGGTTCAAAATGTGAACATTAGGCTTTTCGGTGGGACCGACATGATCAACTCAGTGGGACCGACGCGTTAGGGGTGGGGCATAACTTGATCTCGGTTTGACCTATTACTTCAACTCGGTAAGACCGATTTCAGTAGCAAGCAAACAACGAGTTGGTCAAGTAAACTCGGTGGGACCGATCGCTCATTTCGGTGAGACCGAAACGTTACGAAAAGGAAATAGAGAGTTTGCATTGCGAACTCGGTGGGACCGGTCGCTCATCTCGGTTGGACCAAAACATTACGAAAGGAAACAGAGAGTTTGCAATTCCATCTCGGTGAGACCGAGATCCCTATCGATGAGACCGAACTGATTAGGGTTTCTGGCTATGGCTATTTCAAGTGAACTCGGTGGCACCGGATGAATCAAATCGGTGGGGTCGAGTTTGACTTTAGGTTTAGGACATATGTGGAAATGAGAAAGTGGTTGAGGGCTTTGGAGCATATTAATAAGCACTTTGAGCCAGCAAGCCATTAAGCAACACCTCATCCCCTTTTAATAGTATTGGCTTTTCCTATGGACTCAATGTGATCTTGGATCACTAAAATGCAAATGTAGAGTCTTGAGCTTTTGCCAATATGCATCCTTAGCATTTTGAGGGGTCCACATATCTAGTCCATGCCATGCCAATCGTTGAACTTTTTGAAATGATTATCTTGAAAGAATATTAGTTTAATGAGCTATATGTAGTTAAGAATTACCAAAACCACCCAGGGATTAGTTGCACACAGATTAAACCCCAGTTTATGCGCTATTTCGTAAGGGACCGATTAGATCCAAAAGTTTAATGCAATGGTTAGAATTTATTCTTAATACTTTTCTTGTAGTTGCGGATGCTTGCGGGAGGGTTAATCATAAGTAGGAGGTTTATTCAAGTAAGAACAACACCTAAGCACTGGTCCACCCACATATCAAATTATCAAAGTACCGAACACAAATCAAACCAACATGGTGAAAGTGACTAGATGAAAATCCCGTGTACCCACAAGAATGGTAGCGACCCGACCTCAAACAGTCAAGTCTATGTGCTTCAGTGTCATCCCTGGATCGGTAATGCTGACACACACAGTACTCGAAGGATTTATAACAGAGTAGCAATCATACACTTATTACATCGAATGTCTCAAAAGAGAACTTATTGCAATAAATATGGCATAAGGCCATCTAATACGATAACAACGGAAGGCTTGGAAGATAAAGTGAGTCCATCAACTCCAACGGCATAGCTGAGCTGCACGACAATGACCTAACAAATCTTACTCCTCGTATGAAAAGTCAGCAACATAATATGTTGCAGCCCGAAAATGGGTCAGCACATGGAATATGCTGGCAATGTAACACAGTAGAGCAAGAATAGAATAATGCTATCACTACATGCATATTTGGGCTGGTGGAAAGGCTCTATGGTTATAGTTTTGCGAAAAGCCAATTTTTCCTACAACAGAGGAATAGATTTTATTTAACTATCATGGTAGCTGAAACATCATTGAGAAGGTTCCTCCAACTCAATCCCAATTAAAAAGTAATTATCAACCCAACAATATTAAATTAGAGTGATGAGATACATATGATAATCCAAGTACTAGATACTCAAGATGTCCTTAACCGGGGACACGGCTAACCATGATTAGATTGTACACTCCGCAGAGGTTTGCACACTTTTCCCCACAAGACTCGATCTCCTCCGTTGGATTTCTCGCACTACATGGTGTTTGAGAAATGGATGACCGAGACACAGTCTTTCAGTAGCATTAACTCTAACCCCGGGTAGACAGTAGCAACCTACATCCCTCTACATCTGCTAGCCTACCACTGGAAGAGGTCATGCAACTTACTCAACTATGCTAGAGGCCATAATAGCTTGTGGCTGCACACGGAAGTTTCTAGCATGAAATATCTCAGTTCCCTTTGAGCCTGGGTGGCAGACCTTAGGATTATCACACGGGTACTCCGAGATATCCTAGGACAACACTGGATTCTCTAGGTGCCCGACAAGCAATCTACCCAGATGTGTATTAAAGTTGCCACCTTTAGTTGAACCACTAATTAACAATCTCACATAAGTCATGGATTCACTCACCCAAACCACGTCTACGAGCATAGCATAGCAATATAAGCAATACGCAGAAGTAACTCCCAAGGGTTTGATAATAACAGGGCAATAGGTTCTACCTCATCAACTATTTCCCAAACCCACAAGTTAATCACAACCTAATCATGCAATGTTTGAGGATTGGAACTAATGCATAAAAACTGGGTGATAAAGGGTATGATCAAAGTGTTACTTGCCTTGCTGATGATCCATGAAACCTAGAGACTCGTAGTAGCACGCTTCGCACTCCGGGTGTTCTATCGCAAACAAACAATAGCATACATAAGCAACTAAGCAAAGATGCACGGGTAGAAATCAAGTAAAAAGATCTAACCAGAAAGTTCAACTTAAGAACTCCGTTTGCAAAAAGAATCAAATCGAACGGAGCAACGAAACCCAAACTGCGAAAGAACCAAGATCCGATTACTAATATGTACTAAAGTCAAATTTTAGAGTGACAAAATCTTGTTCAAGTTGGTTAAATGGAAAGAGGGCTTCGAGACGAAGATCTAGGCGCTTGAATCGCCTGGTTCCGATAAACGAGCGAAAAGATAAACTAAAACGAAAATTGGATTAGAAATCGTGATCGAAAATAATCGTGAGAAATCGAAGAAAAAGAAAAACTGACGAATAGGCTAACGAACGAATGTTCGCTGTCTGCGGGTAAAGGGTGAAAACCATTTGTTAAAACGAACGAACGAACAGGCTTTCGCTAAAAAAATAAACCGACGGAAAAACCGATCTAAAAGAATAAACCAGAATTACAAAAATGGATCTAGATCTAGGGTTTACCGAAATAAACTGACGAGAAAAAACGGCGGCGGCTCCGGCAAAGTCGGCGGTGGCGGCGTCGGCTGGCGCGGCGCGGAGCTGCCGCGGCGGGGCAGCGCGAGGCGGCGGCGGAGCTGCGGCGGCGGTGCGGTGCTGCGGGCTGCGGCTTGGGGCGGTGGGGCTGGCGGCGGTGGTGGTGTGGCGGTCGAGGCGGGGCCGGCTCGGCCTTTAAAGGGGCCGGGCGAGGCGGCAGCTTGGGAGGGGGGCCGGGGGAGGAGGAGTCCTCCCCGGACTCAGCGGTGGCAGCATGCGCCGGCCGGACTCCGGTCAGAGTCGATCGGGGCGAGGGGTGGGCTGGCACAGCTGGCCAACTGGGCCTCGGCCCAGTTCGGTCCGGCGGGAAAAAACTTTTTTAAAAAATTAAATTCCGCGCAGAAAAATGCCAAAAATAAATACTAAACGGATGCCAAAAATGCCAAAATAAATTTTCCTCGTCCTCTCAAAATCTGCCGGACAAGGTGAACATTTATTTGGGCCTAAAATGCAATTTTGAAAAACGTGAATTTTTCCTATGCAAATAAAATAGCAATAAAATCCAAAATAAAATATTTATTTGTTTTTAATATTTTTCGTCCAATATTCCATTATTTTTGGGAAGTCATATTATCCCCTCTCATATTTATTTTATATGAAATATTTTCGGAGCGAAAATAATAAAACAAATTGATCCTCGTTTTGATATTTGATAAAATTTAAATATGAAAATAGTGAAATCCCCAATTCTCTGTACGAGGGTCCTTGAGTTGCTGAGAATTTCGAGGATCGCAAAATGAGTATGCAATAAAATATGATATGCATGAATGATCTATCTATAACATTCCAAATTGAAAATTTGGGATGTTACAAACCTACCCCCTTAAGATGAATCTCGCCCTCGAGATTCGGGTTGGCTAGAAAATAGGTGTGGGTGGTCTTTGCGAAGATCATCCTCTCTTTCCCAGGTGGCTTCATCCTCGGTATGGTGGATCCACGGAACTTTGCAAAACTTGATAAGCTTGCTGCGGGTGACTTGACTGGCAAATTCAAGAATCCTGACTGGCTTCTCCTCATAGGTCAGATCACTATCCAACTGAATCGCTTCCAAGGGCACCGTATTTCTTAGCGGTATATCGGCCATCTCAGCATGACACTTCTTCAATTGTGAAACATGAAACACATCATGAACTCCTGATAGTCCTTTAGGTAACTCCAACTTGTAGGCAACCTCTCCCATACGTTCCAAAATTCGGTACGGTCCTACAAATCTCGGGGCTAACTTTCCCTTAACTCCAAAACATTTAACACCTCGCAAGGGTGACACTCCCAGATATGTTCTATCTCCAATTTCTTAGGTTACTTCCTTGCGTTTCGAATCTGCATAACTCTTCTGCCTGGACTAAGCTACCTTCAGTCTATCTCGAATCAACTTAACCTTCTCTTCAGACTCCTTGATCAAATCTGGTCCAAACAACTGTCGGTCTCCAACTTCATCCCACAACAACGGCGTCCTGCACCTTCTTCCATATAGGACTTTGAACGGTGCCATCTTCAAACTGGCCTGGTAACTATTGTTGTATGAGAACTCCGCGTAGGGTAAATTGTCATCCCAACTAGATCCATAATCTAGTGCACATGCTCTCAACATATCCTCTAGAATCTGGTTGACTCTCTCGGTCTATCCATCTATTTGCGGATGGAATGTTGTACTGAACTCTAGCCTGGTACCCAAAGTCTGGTGCAACTGATGCCAAAACTTTGAGGTAACTATGTTCTTCTATCTGATACGATGGTCCTTGGAACTCCATGCAGACATACGATCCTGGTCATGTATATCTTGGCCAACTTCGCACTTGTATACGTGGTCTTCACTGGGATAAAGTGAGCCACTTTGGTCAAGCGATCAACTACTACCCATATAGAATCATATCCTGATTTGGTCCTGGGCAATCCGGTGATAAAATCCATGCCAAGCTTATCACACTTCCATTCGGGTATCGACATAGGCTGTAACAATCCTGTTGGCTTTTGATGTTCCGCCTTCACTCTGTGACATACATCACATACAGCTACATACTCGGCAATATCCTTCTTCATACCAGTCCACCAGAAACATTCCTTCAAATCCACATACATCTTGGTGTTTCCGGGGTGTATCGAGTATGGTGAGTCATGAGCCTCCTGAAGTATTAACTTCCGGATCTCTGTGTTATTGGGCACATAAACACATTCGTTAAACCATAAGGTGTCGTGCTCATCCTCACAAAACCTTTGGCCTTTCCTTTGCTCATTCTCTCTTTTATCTCTTTGTCATCCTTCTGAGCTTCTCGAATCTTTCCTAACAATGTAGACTAAACTTCCATTGTTGCAACAAAACCTCTAGGAACAATCTCCAATCGAAGTTCCCTGAGATCCTCTGCTAACTCCTTTGGCAATCCTATGCTTATGAGGGTGTTAGCATAACTCTTCTGGCTCTAAGCGTCTGCTACGACATTGGCCTTGCCTAGATGATAGTGAAGCTTCATGTCATAATCCTTCATAAGCTCCAACCATCTCCTCTTCCTAAGGTTCATCTCCTTCTGTGTGAAAATGTACTTCAAACTCTTATGATCAGTGTACACATCACAACGGTTTCCAATAAGGTAATGTCTCCAAGTCTTGAGCGTGTGCACTACGGCTGCTAACTCTAAATCATGCGTGGCATAATTCAATTCGTGCGGTTTGATTTGTCGTGAGGCATACGAAACAACTTTTCTGTCCTGCATAAGCACACTTCCATGTCCTAAGCGAGAGGCGTCGCAATACACATGGAAATCCTTGCGTATATCCGGCAAAATCAGCACTGGGGCTATAGTCAGATGTTTCTTTAACTCCTGAAAACTCGCCTCACATTCTTCCGTCCATTTAAATTTGGTATCATTCTTCAATAACTCCATCATTGGCTTCTCAATCTTGGAAAAATTCTCAATAAATATCCGATAGTATCCCGCGAGTCCAAGAAAACTGCGGATCTCTCCAACTGAGGTGGGTGCCAACCACTCAGTGACTGACTGAACCTTGGTTGGGTCTACTGCTATACCCTCTCCTGATAAAAATGTCCAAGGAATCCTACTTCCTTCAACCAAAACTCACATTTGCTGAACTTGGCATACAACTGGTGTTCCCTGAGTTTCTCGAGAACTAAACGCAAATGCTCCTTGTGCTCCTCTTCATTCTTCGAGTATACCATTATATCATCTATGAACACCACAACAAATTTATCCAAATATTCCATGAACACCTTGTTCATCATGCTCATGAAATAGGCAGGGGCATTAGTCAGTCCAAATGACATGACTGTATACTCATATAACCCGTACGTTGTGGTAAATGCGGTTTTAGGTATATCCTTCTCCCGGATCTTCAGCTGTTGATATCCTAATCGCAGATCGATCTTCCAAAACACCTTAGCTCCTTGCAGCTGGTCAAACAAATCATTGATCATCGGCAGTGGGTATTTGTTCTTGACCGTCACCTCATTCAACACCCGATAATCAACAACCATCCTCAATGATCCATCCTTCTTCTCAACCAAAAGCACTGGGGCTCCCCACGGTGATGAACTTCGTCGGATGTAACCTTTCTCCAATAACTCCTTGATCTTCTTCTTAATCTCCTCCAGATCATTTGCGGGCATCCGGTATGGTCTCTTCGATATAGGCCCGGTGCCTGGCAACAGTTCTATCAAAAACTTGATTTCCCGATCTGGTGTCATGCCTGGTAATTCCTCTAGAAATACATCTGGGTAATCCTTTACAACAGGCACTTCTTCTTGAACAATTCCTGAGAGGGAATTTACTTGGGTTCTCCTTGTCGCATGCCTGGATACATACTCGATCCTTTTCCCTCCGGGGTGGTGAGATAGATCGACTTACTAGCACAGTCAATGCTTCCTCCATACTTTGACATCCAGTCCATGCCTAATATCACATCCAATCCTTGTGACTCCAAAATTATTAGGTCTGACGGGAAAACATGGCTACCAATGGTTAAGGGTATCCAGTCGCACCATCGGCTAGCCATATACTCTGCTCCAGGTGAACTTACTAACAGAGGGGTCCTAAGGGCTTGGGTTGGTAGTTTAAACTTATCCACGAATCCCCTTGATATGTATGAATGCGATGCACCAGTATCAAAAAGAACAAGGGCGGTAAAAGATTTAACCAAAAACTTACCAATAACTGCGTCTGGCCGCCCTTCAACCTCCTCCACGTTAACGTGGTTCACTTGTCCTTTGTTGAATGGATTGGGCTTCTTCCCAGCGCTCCCATTACCGTTTCCATTCTTCGCTTCAGGGCACTCCGTGGCATAGTGTCCAGTCTTCCCGCACTTGAAGCAAGTAATGTGACTTAGGTATCTCTTGGCGGGTGGCTGGATTAGAGCGGTTCTGATTGTTGCTTGTTCCATTCCCAGTCCCATTGTTGGAACCATTGTGGTTACGTGAACTTCCTCCATTGTGGATATGACCTCCATGGTTATGAACAAGTCTTCCTGAGTTCGAGGTTAGACGAGGCTTCTGCTGAGCTCCTGAGTTGTATCTTCCTTGTCCATACTTCCTCTTACGGCTCTCGATCTGCTGCTGCTTCCCTTCAATCATAAGAGCCTTATCTACCAACTCCTGGTAGTTGTTGAATGTTGCCACCATCAATTGCATGCTCATCTCATCATTCAGCCCTTCCATAAACTTCTCCTGCTTCACGGCATCTGTGGCCACATCATCAGGGGCATAACGAGACAGCTTACTAAATTCATCTACATACTGAGCTACAGTACGGTTCCCCTGGCGTAAGTTGTGAAATTCACGCTTCTTCATGCTCATATCTCTAGTTGAGACATGGGCGGTGCAGACTGCTTGCTAAAACTGATCCCAGGTAACAGTGGATATAGGATAGGTGACAGTGTAATTCTCCCACCATGAGGCTCCTGGTTCATCCAACTGATGTGCGGCAAAATGCACCTTCTCAGCATCTGTACATCCTGCAATGGTTAACTCCCTTCCAATCCGGCGGAGCCAATCATCTGCCACTATCGGCTCGGTGTTACTGGAAAACACCGGCGGCTACAACCTCAGAAAACGGGCTAAGTTATCAACTGGTGGTGGTGGCGGTGGGTTGTTATTGTTGTTGTTGTTGTTGTTGTTGCCTTGGTTCCGAACTAACAACTGCATCAGTGTATTCTACTGCTGGAGCAACTAAGTGAGCTCCGGTGGGAAGGTAAATCCGGGGTCATGTCTCGGAGGCATCTAAGGGTTTAGAGGGAAGAGAATAGAATAGAATGAGGTCTAGTGAGAGAAACACTACCCATATGCACATGAGACAAACACAATCATATCACTCAATCAATCAAGCAAGGGCAGACAATCGATCTAACTATCGTTACAAAAGTGCTCGGACTATACTATATACATGGTGGAATACTACTACTGATGTTGTGGTCTACTAGAAATATTGATCGGTCGAAGACTCCATGATGTCCGCTCCAGCTTCATCAACATAGTCATCATCGCTATTGTCGGGGTCCGAGTCGGTGTCGTCGATGAGGATGTAGTCTTCAGAACAGATCTCCTTGGGTTCCTCGTCTTCTCCTCCTAGCGCGGGGTCTCCCATGAATACTCCTAACTTCCTTTCCAGATCGTCATTCTTCTCCACTAGTACGATGATTTCCTCCTCATAATCTTCGCGAGTAGCCTTGAGTTATTCCTCCAGTTCTGTGATCCTTGTCATCGCCTTGTTCAGATCTATCATGCCTGCGCACATCTGGTTCTCCTGGTGACGAATGTGCTGGTTTAACTCCTGGATGAAAGCTGCGATTGATCTATCCTTCTTGGTGCTGATCATCTCCCATTGCTCATCTCGGCGCCCAAAAATCTGGTAAATAGTATCCTTAAGCTCCTTATGGTAAACTTCTCCAATGTGTCCCATGGTGATGTGGGCTGCCATACTCTTTCCTAGACTCCATGTTCGTGCATCAAAGGAAAACTCTATGGGCTTAGTGATTGGCGCGAACGTCCTTCCTGGAACTTGAACTTGAATCATCCATCGCTCCTCTTCTGGTAAAGTGGCGTTGTAAGTCCCGGTGAAGCTTCATATTCCAATGTTCAGGTACTTAGTGACTTCCTTCAAGTGTCGCCCAAAAGGTGCTTCTTCATCCGGTTGTGCAAACTTGTTCCTTGTGTCCGCCATCCTAAAGAGTAGAAAAAGGAGAGGAGTCAGAAATGAGAAGAGAGTAGTGATCTAGGGCTTTAACTTAGTGGTCATGTCCTACACTCAGCGTGTGCTCTGATACCATCTTGTAGCGACCTGACCTCAAACGGTCAAGTCTCTGTGCTTCAGTGTCATCCCTGGATCGGTAATGCTGACACACATAGTACTCGAAGGATTTATAACAGAGTAGCAATCAGACACTTATTACATCGAATGTCTCAAAAGAGAACTTATTACAATAAATATGGAATAAGGCCATCTAATACGATAACAGCGGAAGGCTTGGAAGATAAAGTGAGTCCATAAACCCCAACGGCATAGCTGAGCTGCACGGCAATGACCTAACGAACCTTACTCCTCGTTTGAAAAGCCCGCAACATAATATGTTGCAGCCCAAAAACGGGTCAGCACATGGAATATGCTGGCAATGTAACACAGTAGAGCAAGAACAGAATAATGCTATCACTACATGCATATTTGGGCTGGTGGAAAGGCTCTATGGTTATAGTTTTGCGAAAAGCCAAATTTTTCCTACAACAAAGGAATAAATTTTATTTAACTATCATGGTAGTTGAAACATCATTGAGAAGGTTCCTCCAACTCAATCCCAATTAAAAAGTAATTATCAACCCAACAATATTAAATTAGAGTGATGAGATACATATGATAATCCAAGTACTAGATACTCAAGATGTCCTTAGCTAGGGACACGGCTAACCATGATTAGATTATACACTCTGCAGAGGTTTGCGCACTTTTCCCCACAAGACTCGATCTCCTCCGTTGGATTTCTCGCACTACATGGTTTTTGAGAAACGGATGGCCGAGACACATTCTTTCAGAAGCATTAACTCTAACCCCGGCTAGACAGTACCAACCTACATCCCTCTACATCTGCTAGCCTACCACTAGAAGAAGTCATGCAACCTACTCAACTATGCTAGAGCCCATAATAGCTTGTGGCTGCACATGGAAGTTTCTAGCATGAAATATCTCAGTTCCCTTTGAGCCTAGGTGGCGGACCTTAGGATTATCACACGGTACTCCGGGATATCCTAGGACAACACTGGATTTTCCAAGTGCCAGACAAGCAATCCACCCAGATGTGTATTAAAGTTGCCACCTTAAGTTGAACCATTAATTAACAATCTCACATCTGTCATGGATTCACTCACCCAAACCACATCTACGAGCATAGCATAGCAATATAAGCAATACGTAGAAGTAACTCCCAAGGGTTTGATAATAATAGGGCAATAGGTTCTAACTCATCAACTATTTCCCAAACCCACAAGTTAATCACAACCTAATCATGCAATGTTTGAGGATTGGAACTAATGCATAAAAACTGGGTGATAAAGGGTATGATCAAAGTGTTACTTTCCTTGCTGATGATCCGTGAAACCTAGAGACTCGTAGTAGCACGCTTCGCACTCTAGGTGTTCTATCGCAAACAAACAATAGCATATATAAGAAATCAAGAAAAGACGCACAGGTAAAACTCAAGTAAGAAGATCTAACCAGAAAGTTCAACTTAAGAACTCCGGTTTGCAAAAAGAATCAAATCGAACGGAGCAACGAAACTCAAATTACGAAAGAACCAAGATCCGATTACTAATCTGTATTAAAGTCAAATTTTAAAGTGACAAAATCTTGTTCAAGTTGGTTAAACGGAAAGAGGGCTTCAAGACGAAGATCTAGGCGCTTTAATCGCCTGATTCCGATAAACGAGCGAAAAGATAAACTAAAACGAAAATCGGATCGGAAATCGCGATCGAAAATAATCGCGAGAAATCCAAGAAAAAGAAAAACTGACGAACAGGCTAACGAATGAACGTTCGCTATCTGTGGGTAACGGGTGAAAACCGTTCGTTAAAACGAACGAATGACACGCGTTCGCTAAAAAAATAAACCAACGAAAAAACCGATCTAAAAGAATAAACCGGAATTTAAAAAACCGGATCTAGATTTAGGGTTTACCGAAATAAACCGACGAGAAAAAACGGCGCAGGCTTCGGCAAAGTCGGCGGTGGCGGCGTCGGCTGGCGCGGTGGCGGGGTGGCGCGGGGTGGCCGGCTGCAACGGCGAAGGCGGAGCTACGGCGGCGGGGCGGCGCTGCGGCTCGGGGCGGCGGGGCTGGCCGCGGTGGTGGTGTGGGGGTCAAGGCGGGGCCGGCTCGGCCTTTAAAGGGGCCGGGCGAGGCGGCGGCTTGGGCGAGGGGCCGGGGGAGGAGGAGTCCTCCCCGGACTCGGCGGTGGCGACGTGCGCCGGCCGAACTCCGGTCGGAGTCGGCCGGGGCGATGGGTGGGCTGGCGCGGCTGGCCAACTGGGCCTCGGCCCAGTTCGGTCCGGCAGAAAAATACTTTTTTTAAAATAAATTCTGCACAGAAAAACGCCAAAAATCTCGAAATTTTCCCCGTCCTCTAAAAATCTACTGGACAAGGTGAACATTTATTTGGGCCTAAAATGCAATTTGAGAAACGCAAATTTTTCCTGTGCAAATAAAATAGCAATAAAATCCCAAATAAAATATATTTTAATATTTTTCCTCCAATATTCCATTGTTTTTGGGGAAGTCATATTATCCCCTCTCATATATTTTTTTATATGAAATATTTTCGGAGAGAAAATAATAAAACAAATTGATCCTCGTTTCGATATTTGATACAATTCAAATATGAAAACAGTGAAATCCCCAACTCTCTCCGAGGGTCCTTGAGTTGCTTAGAATTTCGAGGATCGCGAAACGAATATGAAATAAAGTATGATATGCATGAATGATCTATGTATAACATTCCAAATTGAAAATTTGGGATGTTACAAGAACGCTTTGCTTATCATAAGAGACCGCTTTGGCTTGTCCTTTGCCTCAAAAGGATTGGGCTACCTTGCTGCACTTTTGCTACTATTACCATTACTTGCTCATTAAAAATTATCTTGCTATCAAACTACTCTGTTACTTACAATTTCAGCACTTGCAGACATTACCTTGCTGAAAACCACTTGTCATTTCCTTCTGCTCCTCGTTGGGTTCGACACTCTTACTTATCGAAAAGAGCTACAATTGATCCCCTATACTTGTGGGTCATCAGTATCTGGTTAGAATCAACACGGGAACCAAGAAAAGAATGGTGATGGTGATAAGTATCACTTGTATCAAGAATTCTCAAGAGGTGGTGAAATTCCCATGACATCCTTGACATAAGAGATGGTAATACTCCAAGGTAAAGAAGAACAAAGGTTGGGTATCAAGGAACTCAAGGTATAACACAAACCATGAACCAATTTTGTGTTGCAGTAATGCAAGAATGTTGTCGATGTTAACACAATCATCGAGGGGGCAAGGATGATATCTCTCATCATGAGTTCGATTGATATCCTGGAAGAAATCAGAATGTTGATGATGATCATGACACATTTGTCGATAGGTTTCATGAAGATGTAATCGATCAGAGATGACTTCAAGCCAAGGAAAAGGTGAAGTAAAAAGGTCATTATAACCATAGATAAGATGTAATCTCAGAATTAAGAGTTGCCTCTCAAGACAGACAATATGATGTTGAAAGCTCGATATAAGCTTAGTGTACTATTTGAATTGTGTTCCGGGGATGAAGGACATAGATAGCATGGTCAAGCTTTAGCATGACGATGATGATCTAGACAATCAATTGGGAATGACATGATTGAGCACAAACTCATAAATAATGAAGATTACTAAGAGTTGCAGAATCATAGTGCGGACTCGATTCACTTATTGATGTTCTCGAGTGTCAAACAACTCAGAACCCAGGGGAAAATTGAAATTGGCGAGAAGTAATACTTGATGATGAACTCATAAGAAGTAATGTTTCCGTGATAATGCTGAGATACAAGAGGGTATACTCGAAGGTAGAGCAGAATAGAGGTTAGATAGGTGTATTGATCTGCAGAAGACAAGTACTTCAACTTGTCCGAGAAACGGGATCAAAGAAGATCAATATGGTCGGAACCACGATTCCAAAGGACCAATTCCCAGATATGAGGTGATCTTACACCAAGGGGATAATTAATTCTTACATAAGATTCCATGGATAGATCTACATCGTGTCCATGGGCATGAACACAAAGTTCAAGGTCAACTTCCACTTCGCCAATGCATGACCATTCATTCATTGCTCTTATTAAAAATGATTGATTGTGAAAACCTACCTGGTGAATTACTAGAGAAGTATGACCCGTGAAAACCATTTGGGTTCACACATATTAAGGAAGGCATAGGTTCAACCCATCGGGGCTTCTTAGAAACATATACCACAAGCTTCGAGAGTAATTATCACCATCTCGAAAGTAGATCATGGTTGGCCAAATCAGAGAATAGGATTTAACAATGACATTTTGTATCAGGGAAAGAACTTCTTGAGGTTTTTGTATACAAAGGACACTATTGGATGATAATTCAACAAAGGATCTAAGGGTCCATAATGGAGCTGATGTGAGCATTGGCACACAACCAGAGGAAGAAAGAATGCAAGGAGGTCAGATTATAGAAACAACTGACTAATTCAAAGCTCAAATGTAAAGGAAGGAATTGTGATTTCCAAATCAAGGTATCAAAAGCAAACACTCTAATTTAGGATGGATAAGTTGAGTAGGCTTAGGGGTACAATCGACGACAAATTGATTGGTCGAGAACCAGCTCATGTTGAAAATGATGCCTGAGCTGGAAGGATGAATTCTAAGATCTGATTGAGGATTGCAAGCATTCAGAACATATTGAATCAAAGGACTCGAAATGATAATGACAAAGGATACTAATGAATATTGCTCATCTTATGGAACACAACCATAATGCAAGCAGACAAGTATTTGTAGAACAATAGTGGGCAGAGGATTACCGGAAGATCAGATAGTATGTCAATGTATCTTGTGAATCATATGAACAATGGGGGAAGAACGGATACTCGGTAAGTGCGAGGAATTATCCGTAGGGGGTATTCATGTGGCAAAGAACTGCAAGACAATAAGCTCAAAGGATTCTCGGGACAACGAAGAGCAGTTCAGGGCATCTTGTAATAACAAGATCAATGGGATTGAATGTAATAATGGCGATTGTATGTAGTTATCCATAAGGATATAACAGTGGCAGGGAATTTGCAAGGGCGGTGGGCACAAGTATCTCGGGGAACATCGAATAGCCTCTTCGGAACCTTCTGGTGACGCAGTCGATCATCTAGAATGAAGGGGCTCTCCGGCAGGAAGTGGTTATGAGAACCTAGAGTTAGAATTAGTAAAATCATTTAACCCAAATAGAAGAGAGATCAATGTCCCAGAGTATAGACGAGGAATAAAATATCCTAATACCACCCAATCGTGACATGGGCCGGTAAGACACACAGCCAACTTAGTAAAAGTTTAGCAATGTCTAGACTCGACTTCGGCCAAGGAATATGGAAGGGGGATTCCTACAGGCAGTTGGCTCTGATACCAACTTGTGACGCCCCTGATTTGACCGTACACTAATCACGCACGCAAATGTGTATGACCAAGATCAGGGACTCACTGGAAGATATCACAACACAACTCTAGACACAAATTAAAGATCATACAAGTGATGCGGCTTGAAGCTACGCCAGTGTTTCCCCAAAGAGGAAGGGATGATGCAACACAGCGACGGTAGGTATTTCCCTCAGTGATGAAACCAAGGTTATAGAACCAGTAGGAGAACCAAGCAACAATACGTAAACGACACCTGCACAAAAATAACAAATACTCACAACCCGGCGTATTAAAGGGGTTGTCAATCCCTTTCGGGTAATGGTGCCCGAAATTGGCAAAATGGACGTGAATAAATTGTAGTAGATTGATAGATCGAACGCCAAATAAAATAAATAAGAATAAAACACAGCAAGATATTTTTGTATTTTTAGTTTAACAGATCTGAAAATAAAAGCACATGAAGTAGATCGCAAAGGCAAATAATATGAGAAATAGAGCCGGGGGCTGTAGGTTTCACTAGTGGCTTCTCTCGAGAAAAATAGCAAATGGTGGGTAAACAAATTACTGTTGGGGCAATTGATAGAACTTCAAATAATCATGATGATATCCAAGCAATGATCATTACATAGGCATCACGTCCAAGATTAGTAGACCGACTCCTGCCTGCATCTACTACTATTACTCCACACATCAACCGCTATCCAGCATTCATCTAGTGTATTAAGTTCATGGAGAAACGGTGTACTGCAATAAGAACGATGATATGATGTAGACAAGATATATCGATGTCGAGATAGACCCCATCATTTTATCCTTAGTAGCAACGATACATACGTGTCGGTTCCCCTTCTGTCACTAGGATCAAGCAACGTAAGATCGAACCCTCTACAAAGCACTTCTTCCCATTGCAAGATAAATATATCAAGTTGGCCAAACAAAACCCAAATATCAGTGAATAAATACGAGGCTATAAGAAATCATGCATATAAGAGATCAAAGAAACTCAAATAACTTTCATGGATATAAAAAGATAGATCTGATCATAAACTCAAAGTTCATCGGATCCCAACAAACACACCGCAAAAAGAGTTACATCATATGGATCTCCAAGAGACCATTGTATTGAGAATCAAACGAGAGAGAGGAAGCCATCTAGCTACTAACTACGGACCCGAAGGTCTACAAAGAACTACTCACACATCATCGGAGAGGCACCAATGGAAGTGGTGAATCCCTCCGTGATGGTGTCTAGATTGGATCTAGTGGTTCTGGACTCTACGGTGGCTGGAATTGATTTTCGTCGACTGCCCTAGGTTTTCTGGAATATTGGGGTATTTATAGAGCAAAGAGGTGGTCCGGGGGCACCCGAGGTGGGCACAACCCACCAGGGCGCGCTTGGGCCTCCTGGTGCGCCCTGGTGGGTTGTGCTCCCCTCGGAGCACCCCCCCAGGTGCTGCCTTGGCCTTCTAGTCCAAAAAAATCTCCATAAAGTTTTGTTTCATTGGACTCCGTTTGGTACTGATTTCCTGCGATGTAAAAAACATGCAGAAAACAGCAACTGGCACTTGGCACTATGTCAATAGTTTAGTACCAAAAATGATATAAAATGACTATAAAATGATTATAAAACATCAAAGTTTGATAATATAACAGCATGGAACAATCAAAAATTATAGATACGTTGGAGACGTATCAGCATCCCCAAGCTTAACTCCTGCTCGTCCTCGAGTAGGTAAGTGATAAAAACCGAAATTTAGATGTGGAATGCTGCCTAACATGTCATCTCATATTTATTTTCTTTATAGCATGGACATTTGGACTTTTATATTATTCAAAGCAATAGTCTAGTTTTGACATGACAACTTAAATACTCAAGCATATCAACAAGCAACCATATCTTTCAAAATATCAATGCTAAAATAAGCTATCCCTAGCCCATCATGCTCAATCATTGATCCATTCATGAAACACACTCGCGTATTAACTACACCCAATGCTCAAGTACGATCATAGTGCCTCCTAGTTGGTGCTTTATAAGAGAAGGTGGAGACTCAAATTCAAAATAAAAATTGCATAAAATAAAAGAAAGGCCCATCGCAGAGGGAAGTAGGGATTTGTAGAGGTGCCAGAGCTCAAAGCGAAAAACTTAGAGATAAAAACATTTTGGGAGGTGTGTCCTTCCCACCAACGAAAACGACTTAGAGTTAGCAACACTTCCCATGCTAGATATATCATAGGCGGTTCCCAAACAGAAAATAAAGTTTATTCCTTTTTCCACCATACTTTCACTTTCCATGGCTAACCATATCCACGGGTGCCTTCCATACCAACACTTTCCTAGGAATTTATTATTTGACAACATAAAGTAAATTCATTTTTCATTTCGGGACTGGGCATCCCTAATACCTTTGCCTTACTCTCGTGCAATGACAAGTGAATAAACACTCACCGTGAGAATAACACATCTAGCATGGAAAATATTAGCCACCCCTCACTGCCTCGCGAGCGGTACGAACACACAAAAGAGAAGTTTATTTTGAAAATTAGAGATGGCACATATAAATTTGCTTAGAACGGCAAAAGAATGCTGCATATAGGTAGATATAGTAGACTCATGTGGCAAAACTGGTTTAAAGGATTTTGTATGCACAAGTAATGATCATACTTAGTGCAAAACGAAGGCTAGCAAAGGATTGAGAAGCGACCAACCAAGAAACGAATAATCTCATAAGCGAGCATTAAGCATAATTAACACCGAATAGTACACCACAAGTAGAATATAATTTCATTGCATAATTATTGACTTTCATGCTTGCATAGGGAATCACAAACCTTAACACCAATATTCTTACTAAAGCATAATTACTCATCAAGATGACTCACATATCACATCATCATATCTCAAAACTATTACTAAGAATCACGTTTATTTTGTCCAATGATCTTCGTGAATTTTTTTATTATATCCTTCTTGGATATCTATCACTTTGGAACTATTTTTCATATGTTGCTTTTGACAAGCTCAAACAAATATAAGTGAAGATCATGAGCATAATATTTCTTTCTCTCAAATTGATTTAAGTGAAGCAAGAGAGAATTTCTTGAAAATTTTAATAACTCTCAAATAAATCTAAGTGAAGCAAGAGAGCATTTCTTCGAGTAAAATATAAGTGAAGCACTAGAGCAAGTCCATAGCTCATAAAAATTGAAGTGAAGCATAGAGACTAATTCCAACAAGTCATGGCATAATTTTGGCTCTCTCAAATAGGTGTGTTCGGAAAGGAATCAATACTTAGAACACAAAATAAAACAAGCAAAACTCATATCATACAAGACGCTCCAAGAAAAACACATAGTATGTGATGAATAAAAATATAGCTTCGAGTAAAATACCGATGGTCGTTAGAAGAAAGAGGGGATGACACTCGGGGGCATCCCCAAGCTTAGTTTCTTGCTCTATTTTGGAGAATAGCTTGGGATGCCAGGGAATCCCCAAGCTTAGGCTCTTCTTACTCCTTATTCGTTCATATTTTGGATAATAGCTTGGGATGCCAGGGAATCCCCAAGATAGATCTGATCATAAAATCAAAGTTCATCGAATCCCAACAAACACACCGCAAAAAGAGTTACATCATATGGATCTCCAAGAGACCATTGTATTGAGAATCAAATGAGAGAGAGGAAGCCGTCTAGTTACTAATTACGGACCCGAAGGTCTACAAAGAACTACTCACGCATCATCGGAGAGGCACCAATGGAAGTGGTGAACCCCTCTGTGTGGTGTCTAGATTGGATCTGGTGGTTTTGGACTCTGCCGCGGCTGGAATTAATTTTCACTGAATCCTCTAGGGTTTCTGGAATATTGGGGTATTTATAGAGCAAAGAGGCGGTCTGGGGGCACCCGAGGTGGGCACAGCCCACCAAGGCGCGCTTGGGCCTCCTAGCGCGCCCTGGTGGGTTGTGCTCCCCTTGGAGCACCCCTAGGCGCTGCCTTGGCCCATTGGGTGTCTTCTGGTCCAGAAAAATCTCCATAAAGTTTCGTTGCATTTGGAATCTGTTTGGTATTGATTTCCTACGATGTAAAAAACATGTAGAAAACAACAACTGGCACTTCGCACTATGTCAATAGGTTAGTACCAAAAAATTATATAAAATGATTATAAAACATCCAAGATTGATAATATAACAACATGGAACAATAAAAAATTATAGAAACGTTGGAGACATATCAACAAGCTCCATATTACAAGCCAGGGGCCTAAAGGGCTCGAATACATAAGCTCGATCATAAAGAAGTCAGCGGAAGCAACAATATCTGAGTACAGACATAAGTTAAAAAGTTTGCCTTAAGAAGGCTAGCACAAATTAGCAACGATTGAAAAGGCAAGGCCTCCTGCCTGGGAGCTCCTAACTACTCCTCAAAGTCGAACTCCATGTAGAATCATCCTCGGGATCCTCTGGCTCCTGGACTCCATCATATGATCGCAATAACCGGGAAAAGGGGAAAAAGAAGTAGCGAAGCAACCGTGAGTACTCATCCAAAGTACTCGCAAGCAAGGATCTACACTACATATGCATCGGTATCAATGAAATGTCTAGTATCTGTGGACTGAACTAGAGAATGCCAGAGTAAGAGGGGGATAGCTAGTCCTATCGAAGACTACGCTTCTGGCAGCCTCCATCTTGAAGCATGTAGAAGAGAGTAGCTGGTAAGTTCACCAAGTTTCATCGCATAGCATAATCCTACCCAGCGATCCTCTACTCCTCACCCTTTGAGAGAGAGATCACCGGGTTGTAACTGGCACTTGAAAGGGTGTGTTTTATTAAGTATCCGGTTCTAGTTGTCATAAGGTCGAAGTACAACTATGGGTCGTCCTTTTACCGAGGGACACGACTATTCGAATAGATAAACTTCCCTATAGGGGTGCACCACATTACCCAACACGCTCGATCCCTCTGGCCAGGCACACTTTCCTAGGTCATACCCAGCCTCGGAAGATCAACACGTCGCAGCCCTACCTAGGCCTAATAGAGAGGTCAGCACGCCAGTCTAAATCCTATGCACGCAGGGGTCTGGGCCCATCGCCTGTTGCACAACTGCATGTTGTGTATGCGGCCGGTGAGCAGACCTAGGAACCTCCATTACAAAGGAAGTTGTGTTACGGGGTCCAAACCGGCGCACGCCGCTCAGTCGCTGACGTCTAGGAGGCTTCGGTTGATACTGCGACATCGAGTGCCCATATATGTTCCCGCGTAGTTTGTTAGTGCATATAGGCTCGTAGCTAGACTCAGATCCAATACCAAGATCTCGTTAAGCGTGTTATTTTGAAGTAACCGTGGACGCCGACCACGACCAAGCCCACCTCTCACCTAAGTGGTCTCAACCTGCCTTGTCGCTCCGCCACAAAGATCCACTCAGAGGTTCATCGGGACAAATGTCCTTTCAGCCCCCAATCCGTGTCTCGCGGGTACTCTACGAGCCGACCGACTTTAGTCACCACAAGTATCATATATTATGTATATAAGTATATGCCCGTGATCACCTCCCGAGTGATCATGTCCCAACAGTATAGCATGGCAGATGGACAAAAATGTAGGGCCACTGATGATAATCTAGCCTCCTATACTAAGCAT